>NW_007738140.1:31292-32382 GCF_000696425.1 Galeopterus variegatus
TTCTTCAAACTTCTAGAATATTGCCTGTTTAAAATAAAGAATGACTTTTATTTATAAAGCATAGAAATGTATCAGTCACTCTGCTAAACACTTTACATGCATTATTTTATTTTATCTGTATGACTTGTCCAGGGAGGAAGCTTAGTGGTTAAGAGAATGAGCTCTGTAGTCATTCTGTAGGGGTTCGAATCCCTGACCTGGTGTATAGTAGCTGTGCATCCTTGGATCAGAACTCAGAGGAAGTGTTTTCTTATGTTGAGACCTAATTTCCTTTAGGAGCCGTTGACCTTTAGGAGAGCACAAAACTAACCTCTTCTCTTAGACATGCCACCGATAACCTGAAGGAAAACGTTCCCGAAATATTCTAAAGCTACATCCCTTTAGATTTTCTTCATATGATATAGTTTTGTAATATTTCTCCAATATCTATGGGAGCCTCTATTTCCCACACTATCCTGTTTTGAGGCTTTTTGTTTCCTCATTGGGTTATTATGTGCCTGCAGACTAGAGGTCATGTCTTGTTATCTCTGCACAATGTTGAAGTTATAAGAGCCCAGGAGTCTGATTCTCTGACTCAGTTACTTACAAGCTTGGCAATATCACTCAAGTGACTGAAGCACTGAGTCTCATTTCCTCACCTGTAAAATGAAGAACTGAGGCTGCAGTTCCGAGGTGTAGGGCTGCGATTCTAGAGGTTGCTCACAGCTCCCTTCCAGGTGACCCATTGCATAGGATGTTTGCAACATGGTGGCTGGTCTTCCACATCAGTGGGACTGGCTTTGGTCCACTACAAGGACACTTACCTGTGCTGTCTCTGCAGCAGGTAAAAGGACTCACTCAGCTTCTGTTATAAGCTTCCAGGCCTGCATTCCTGCACTCCACTCTGGACTGTACTGTGGAGACTTCCAAAGGCTCTGATATTTAGCAAAGCCTATACTAAGTACCATCTGCATGCCTTTGCCATGGAAGCAGCTTGTGATGATTGGACCTGTGGGCTCCCTTTCCTTAGACGGGGAGACGGGCATACTAGAAACCTATTGGACATTAGAATTAGTTAGACAAACACGGTTTGAAACTTGGCTCTACCTCT
>NW_007738140.1:33730-34463 GCF_000696425.1 Galeopterus variegatus
AAAAAAAAATCTGTTTCCTCTACTGCACGGTTTCTTAACACCTTCCTGAAACTTTTAACATGCCTCTGATCTCTATATCATGTGGGGAAGTTTTGCAACTTCGCAAATATATTTGATCACTGATTTTTTTTTTTTTTTCTAGAAAGCATATCCCAAGACTAGCAACATGGAACCAATGTTATGTAATGGAAAGACTTTCAAGAACTTTGAGCAGCAGCATGTTAAGCCAAGACGTGCTTTCCTGGAAACAGTACCTGTGGGCTCTCCCTGTATTCTTTATAGCCACAGAGAACTGGCTCATCACAACTGGATGATCTTTTACAATCATGAAGACTGCTATTATTTCCTGCCTCTGCCTTTCTTTGTCTGTGCTAAATATCTCCACATCACTAAGCTGTCTCTCACATGTTAGTTTGCTTACATTTCTCTTATTATGTAGTGGTCAGAAGAATATTTGAATTCTAGGTGCATTTTGGCATGGACAAGGAAGTATGAACCCAATTTCCTTATACATAAAATGAGGTAGGTGGTGAGACTGTTTTCCTTTTTTTCAGTCCTAATTATGTAACTTAGAAATGAAAAGCTTAGCTGTTTTCTAGACATAGCCATGAAATCTGGACCTTTTTTCTTAGGACAAAAAACCAAAAACTAAATCAAAAAGAAAACGAACACTGATTTCCTTCCTTGAGAGCTCAACAGTCTACAGTATTTTAGGCACCAGGACATGAAGGAG
>NW_007738140.1:35572-37501 GCF_000696425.1 Galeopterus variegatus
AGTGCCTTGGTAAAGCGCGTTGCATGTTCTCTCTCTCTCCCTTTCCCCCCATCCTCTGAATACAACAGTAAAAAGTTGATTCTGCTATTATTTGTCAAGCCTACAACAACTCCTGTGCTGCTGTCAGGTGGCACTGAACACGCGCTGCATCCATTAACATTACTTAGACGCGCTGACATAAAATGCAAAGATGATCCAATTATACTTTCTTCAACTGCCTCTTGTTCTGCTAATGCTTACAAATTAAGGGTGTCTGTCATTACCTACACAAGACCATGCAAGGAGCACCTCCAATCTCATGATTTGTAGGGGATGCTTTGCGGAAATGCAGAAACCAATCCGACAGTGTAAGGGGCTGACATACAGCTCATAATCCCTGTCTAGTCAGTATGAAAATCTGTCTGTGCAAGGAATGCAAAACTTAGTCACCCACTGAGCCCTAGGACAGCAGAAGTGTTATTTTACCAGATTACAGGTAGTGCTTCACTGACATTAAGTGTTTGAAGTGGAATTGCTTTTCTGGTTGGAAAAATGTGTATGCAGTCTGCTAATTTCAATCAGCACTGCCAGGTAGCTGTTCTTCGCTTTTCATAACTTTCAAAACCTAATTACCCTCTTAATTGCTCTTATGAGATCTATTTAAACAAGTGTCTTCATAGGTTCATGGCTCTGATTTTGAAGACAGGAGTGGAAAAGGATGCTACAGACTGCCCAACCTCACCTTCGAGACAATCTTAGGCCCCCAAGTCACTTGGCCGTACACCCAGCATGGGGTCCTCCTCATCATGCACCTGTACGTGGCTCCTGAGCACCTTCATCTTGGCTCTCTTGGTTGGAAACTTTCAATGATCTGAAAACATCTGTTCAGCCCCACTCATTATGTCCTTTCTTCTTTGTGATAAATATCAACAGATCGTTTATTCATTCCTCAAATACAGCTCAGTTCTCAGGACTTTCTTCTGCACATATAGCCAGTCAAAAGCTCTACTGGTATCCAACAGTGAGAGACCAGATGCTGCTTTCATCATCGTTTTGGGTGTTTTAGAACAGCCAAACTTTCTCACTGTGGCCTGGGGGGGTATGAACCTTCTGACCCACAATTCATGCCATAAGCTATTATAGACTACACGGCTATCTCTAGCCATCCCGCCTAGATATTTCCAAAGGAACTTCTATGTAATTGACCTTTTCACTTTACCTTTGTGCGGTTGCCTATCTGAATCCAAGTTCATATCCTTACATTTTTTTTTCCTGCTACAACATTACTTTCAGCATGTCTCTCAAGTCTGTTTGGATCTTTCTGAATGCTATTACTGAGCTTCCATGCACTGGACGTTCCTCTCACAGATACAGCGTGCTCACATTCAGCAAGCTTGCCTTCTGTGTCCTCCACAATAGGTCTGAGAAACACATAGGTTTCTCCTGATACTAGTGAGTGGCATTGCCTTGATTAAATAGATTATGACTTTTGACTGGTTAGATACGCACTAAAAGTGTAGAGCACAGAACTCTTTGCCATTAAAGATGATGAAAATGAGAGTACAGAGCTGAAATTCCCTATTTGTAGACACCACGTGGTTTTGAGCACTGTACGTCTGGCTACCCAGATGGGATCATGTGCTTCTGTGATTGAGTCAGAGATGGGTGTTCTAGTCTGGAGTCTTCCACTTGCTACCTATGGCTCTTGCAAGTCAGCTCTTTCAGTCCTACCTTTCCTCCTCTGTTGTGTGTGGGGAATAGCACCTGTCTGAAAAGTTCTTTTGGAAGTGAAAAGCACAGTCTGTACATCAACCTTTAAGATACATGTACACCAGAAATGAGTACTAAGAGATAATCATTAGTTTCCTTTAATCTCTTGACTTATAGACATTTAGATATTGGGAACTTTCATCATGCTTATCTGAGGAAATCTCTGGTTTTTTGTGTGTT
>NW_007738140.1:38305-39094 GCF_000696425.1 Galeopterus variegatus
ATTTAGATATTGGGAACTTTCATCATGCTTATCTGAGGAAATCTCTGGTTTTTTGTGTGTTTATTTTTGTGTTGGTTTATCTGCTTTTGGTATTTCTGGATCATGGCTTTTTGAATAACTTCTTGTCTTGGCAAGTTAATATCCTTCTTGTTTTCCCACCTGCTGCTTTATGATTTCTTTTGTGGGCATTGGGCCAATTGACAAGACAGTGTCAGACTAAGTCCTGCGAGTTTATGGTGGCATGGGGACCTTCTCTTCGTGTTGTTTAGAGAGTGCATTGAATGGACAAAACCCCAAATAGTAAAAGCAAATGAGATTTCTGTGGACTCTGGAGTCTAGGCTTGGAACAAATCAGGTTGTACTTAGCTGTAAGAAGCCAAGCATTATTAAAACATACTATAAAAATGGACATAAAAATATTTATTTATTTTTAGTTTTACATATTTATGGAGTACAGTGTGGACAATGATTTACTTAGGGTAGATGGTATGCCCATCACCTAAACATTTATGTTTTCTTGAGGTGATTAATTTCAAGACCCTCTTTTCTAGCTATTTAGAAATATACAATGTATTATTGTCTTTATTCAGCCTAGAACACCAGAACTTCGTCTGCCTACTTCTAATCTCCACTATTCTTGGCAAGAAAGGCCACCTTTATGATTTTCTAAACAAATCTAAACTAGAAGTCCATGTTACTGTGGGAAGGAACTTTCCATGAGCTTCTAAGACTCAGAAACCTCATGCTCAAAATAAGCTGTTGGGTTGGGTGATTATCCCTAACCCTCTA
>NW_007738140.1:40713-43418 GCF_000696425.1 Galeopterus variegatus
GCCCCCATGACCCAAACACCTGTCAACACTGCCACATCGGGGATCAGATTTCCACATGAGCTTTGCGGGGACAATAACATCCAAACTATATCAGGAGTAGTTCATTATGTGATCATGGGTAACTAAACCAGGGACCTAAGTATGTTTTCTTCTCTGAACCAACACTTGAATCAAGACACAAAGCATCGTCTCCATGTGACTGTGGACTGGTGGTTTAGTCTCTCTGGGTCTGGAGCTTTTCTTTTGCATGATGGGACTGCTGGACTAAATGAAGAGTATTGAAACTAGATACAGGCACTGCCTTTTCTGCCCTCCTTTTCTCGTGCCAGGCGTTCTCTCAGATCGTAACAGTCTGTCCTGGTGAGTTCAGCTTGGGCTGCAGAATCCTACTCAACGTAAAGTTCCGAAGATCAGGGGTATCAGCGCCAATAACTTAAAGTTGGTATTTGATATGAAGTATGTCATCCCTTGACTAGGTGATTTCTAGGTTTCTTTCCAGTTCTAACATTTCCTGTTCTGATTTATCTTTTGGCCCTGTGCAGGTGCCAGAAGAAACAAAGTACGCCTGCAGCTCTCTGTAACTCCTTTGTCACTAACTAATAACCTTCCCCAAAGTCCAAGTTGCTTTTCTTAATGCAATACCATGTTTTTTGCTTTCTGGAAATGCCAGGATCAGTAAAACCTAAGCTCATGTCCTTGCTAATCTTCTACCCAGAAGGGCACTAAAGCTCAGTCAGGCACCCTCACAGGAAGCCTGAGTTTTGTGAACTTTTATGCTCAGGATGAGAAAAGAAGAGGAATAGGGAGGAAGAACAAGGCAAGGGGAGAAGAGAACCCATCGAGCAGAAAAGACCTGCACCTGTGCACTCCAAACTCCCGAAACGGCCTTACGGTGCCGCTGTGTGTTGTTTAAATAAAAGCACATACCTTTTTTTTTGCTTCTGTTCTTGCCATATTCTTCTCACAACAGCTCAGCTAAAGCCAGATAATGCTGGAGTCAGCTCTTCCTGAGAATGAGTCTTTTCAAACTAGCCATAGAGATTTGATAAAAGTCATGGGTTTTAATTGAATTTCTCCTAATGGCCTCCCAGGGATGGAGATGTGACTGCTGAGGGCTGGCTTCCCTCACCCCCGGTAGAGCTGTACTGTTTCCCTACAAACAGACTGTCCTTTATGCTCTAACTGGGCCATTCACAACTGCCCTGGAGAGCCATACAGACCCCGGACTTGGCAATCTCTTCTTTGTTTCATGAAACCGGACTGATTCTGTACCCAGCCCCTGCCTTCTAGGAATATCGCCCTTATCCAGCATCTTCCGTGCTGAAAAGGGCCTCTCCTCCTTGATATACAACTTCTTTTGCTGGTAATTTCGTGGAAATATACATTTGCAAACAGAAGTCAGCATTTCTATTCCAGTGATAGCCTGTTAGGGAGAGTCAGTGGACAGCAGGGCTGAGACCAAGGTGAGAACAGTCTGGTTGTCTGTGTGTCTGTGGTGACCTTCCTTTCTGAATCTGTCACTCTGGACCTTGACATTGTTCCCTGAACACAGGCTCAAGCCCTTCCTTCCGCAGACACCTTTCCATGACCACCCTGGCCACCGTGACCAGCCCTGCGCCGTTGCTTCTCGGGGATCCTCACTCTGCCTGCCCGTTGCTCCCGAGTCCCTGCTGTGAGCGTCGCAGCTTGTACTCACGGCCTCTCCCTCAGGGCAGACTGGGAGAGAGGGCCGCGTCTGAAGCAGCTTTTGAGGACAGAGGCCAATTCTCACTTCTCTTTGTGCCCTCCTTAGTGCACCACAAATACTGGGCAGAGGGTAAGTGTGTGATGAGGGGGACAGTGACAGAGGTGGGGGCAAGCCACGCAAAGGAGGGAAGAAGGATCTGCTCACACTGGCGCCTCAAGTTCCTTGCACAAATCGCTTTCCCTCTTTGGGTCTCAGTCTTTCTCATGTTTAAAATTTAAAAAGTCAGACTATGTATTCTTTAAGGGCCTCATGACTCTGTCCTCCTAGGGATGTTCTTGGAAACAGGAAGATGTAGTCACAGTCCATCTGCACATAGACCCTCCTGCAGCCCTCTCCATTTGAGATCCCTATCCTTGCCTGCTCCCTTGATGTGGCCTTGCACCATGCACTGGCACAGACCGCAAGCCCCTCTGCACTCTTTGTCTTTGCACACACACATACTTCTCCAGGGCTGGGGTATGGGGAGAGGAATGAGCCATGTTTCTCCACTGGTGCCGTACTCCCCTGTGCAGGCCTTGTGTGCGTGGAAGTCATGGTTCTCATACTGCCAGATGTTTTTCTTTTAGGTTGCTGCATGCATAAATGAAGCAGTGATGATAGAATATGGGTGACTGTTCCATGACAAAGCCACCATGTCAACAGTACCACATGATGAGGTGTCACCATAAATAAGAATCACAACCAGTCTGTGGATCAGGAAACTGAGACCCAGGTGACTTGAGCAAGGTGAATCCACTGGTAAGTGCAGAATTGCAGCACTGGCTGACTTCAGAGCCCATGTGGTCACTATGACATACTACACTGCTCTTTCTGTTGCACCTGCAACCTCCAGAAAATGTAGCTGATTTCCAGGGACCTGGATTGGAGTAAGGTATGGAAGTCTGAGGTGATGTGAATCCGATGTCACATAAGCAACCTGAGATCCCAGTCCTTTTCCCTCCCTGTGCAGCTGCTCCCA
>NW_007738140.1:44772-46788 GCF_000696425.1 Galeopterus variegatus
ATTCTCTCGCCAGTCTTTCACACAGCAGATGTTTTTAATTTTATTTTTTTGTTTTATTTTATTTTTTAATTTTAACATCTCAATACACATTGTAATTGATTTTCATGTCCCTTTACCCATTCCTCTTTCCCCCTGCCTCTCTCCCTTCCTCCCCCACTGCGTCATATCTGTTCACTTGTCTTAACCAGATCAAGGAATTGTTGTGATTGTTGTGTCTTCTTCTCCCTTTGTTTGAATATTTATTTATTCATTCATTCATTCATTTATTCATTTATTTTTAACTCCAACAAATAAGTGAGCACATGTGGTATTTCTCTTTCTGTGCCTGACTTGTTTCTCTTAATATAATTTTCCCTAAGTCCATCCATGTTCTTGTGAATGGTAGTATTTCATTTTTTTTTATATATATATCAGAGTAGTATTCTATTGTGTAGGTATACCACAGTTTCCTTGTCCACTCATCTGATGATGGACATTTGGGCTGGTTCCAACTCTTAGCTATTGTAAAGAGTGCTGCAATAAACACTGGAGTACAAATATCCCTTCGGCATGATGATTTCCATTCATCTGGATATACGCCCAGCAGTGGGAGAGTTGGGTCATATAGTAAATACATCTGTAATTGTTTGAGGAAACTCTATACCATTTTCCATAGAGGCTGCACCATCTTGCAGTCCCACCAACAGTGTATGAGAGTTCCTTTTTCTCCACAACTTGACCAGCATTTATCATTTTCAGTCTTTTGGATATTACCCATCCTAAGTGGAGTGAGATGGAATCTCAAAGTGGTTTTGATTTGCATTTCCCAAATGCTGAGTGATATTGAGGACTTTTTCATGTGTCTGTTGGCCATTCATATATCTTCCTCTGAGAAATGCCTATTCAGCTCTTTTGCCCATTTTTTAATTGGGTTATTTCTTTTTTTTTTTTTGGCTGTAAAGTTGTTTGAGTTGCTTGTATATTCTGGATATTAATCCTTTGTCAGATGTATAGTTTGAAAATATTCTCTCCCAGTCTGCTGGTTGTCTTTATAGTCTGTTGATTGTTTCTTTGCTTAGTAGAAGCTTTTTAGTTTGATATAATCCCATTTGTTTATTTTTCCTTTGGATGCCTGGGCTTTTGGGGTGATATTCATGAGGGCTGTACCCACTCCTACTTCCTGGAGTGTTTCCCCTATATTTTCTTTAAAGAATTTTATTGTTTCAGCATGTATATTTAATTCTTTAATCCATTTTGAGTTGATTTTGGTATATNATTCTCTCGCCAGTCTTTCACACAGCAGATGTTTTTAATTTTATTTTTTTGTTTTATTTTACTTTATTTTTTAATTTTAACATCTCATTACACATTGTAATTGATTTTCATGTCCCTTTACCCATTCCTCTTTCCCCCCTGCCTCTCTCCCTTCCTCCCCCACTGCGTCATCTCTGTTCACTTGTCTTAACCAGATCAAGGAATTGTTGTGATTGTTGTGTCTTCTTCTCCCTTTGTTTGAATATTCATTCATTCATTCATCCATTCATTCATTCATTCATTCATTTATTTATTTATTTATTCATTTATTCATTTATTTTTAACTCCAACAAATAAGTGAGCACATGTGGTATTTCTCTTTCTGTGCCTGACTTGTTTCGCTTAATATAATTTTCCCTAAGTCCATCCATGTTCTTGTGAATGGTAGTATTTCATTTTTTTTTTTATATATCAGAGTAGTATTCTATTGTGTAGATATACCACAGTTTCCTTATCCACTCATCTGATGATAGACATTTGGGCTGGTNCCGATGTCACATAAGCAACCTGAGATCCCAGTCCTTTTCCCTCCCTGTGCAGCTGCTCCCATCACTACTGCCCATCAGTGTTACATCATCACATGTTTATTTCTTCCTCATGAGCGTTCACATTTCCCGCCTTTTATGGGATGTTCTTACTCTGGCAGTACAGAGAGGATTTGGGGGGCTGGCAGAAGTGCAGCATTGGTCATTTTCCTGGTGTTTTCATTGTGAGGTGCATGGG
>NW_007738141.1:0-1476 GCF_000696425.1 Galeopterus variegatus
ACCTGCTCCAGATACCCCATCTCCTGCGGTCCCCAAATGTGGGGTATGCACCCATCTCAGGGCCTTTGTTCTTGCCATTCCTCTTTCTCGAAGACCCTTCTCTCAGATATACATAAGGCTCCCTCCAACATTTCATGTTCAAATGTCCCCTTCTCACTGAGGCCACCCCGGCCACGCTCTGAAATTGTGAATCCATTTCTCTACTCCTGATCTCCCTGCCCTGCTTTATGGTCCTCTTCAGCACTTTATACCATCTAACGTCTGTGCATTTTTTCACTAATCACGTGTCTTTTTCCCCATTAGAATACAAACTTCACACCTGGTTGGCTTTTTGCTGTATGTCTGATGCCTAGAACAGCACCTAGTAGATGCTCAAATAGTTGTTTAAACAAGAAAGATTTTTTATTTTTTGGTGACTGGCTGGTATGGGGATCNGAATACAAACTTCACACCTGGTTGGCTTTTTGCTGTATGTCTGATGCCTAGAACAGCACCTCGTAGATGCTCAAATAGTTGTTTAAACAAGAAAGATTTTTTATTTTTTGGTGACTGGCCGGTATGGGGATCTGAACTTTTGACCTTGGTGTTATAACATCACGCTCTAACCAACTAGGCCAACTAGCAAGTCCTTCAAATAGTTGTTGAAACTAGCCAGTCCTTCAAATAGTTGTTGAATAAACGTGCCCCTTTAAGTTAAAGTCCCCCCAAGCCTGTGCTTGTGGAGAAGGCCAACACTGTTGGAAGGAGAGCACCATGGGATTAGGATAAACTTGGGAGCTCAGCAGTCCACGCTCCAGCTTCCAGGGTGGAGCACAACTTCATGATTCCCAGGGAGGCAGCGTGCACAGACCTCCCTGCAAAAATCAAGGAGTGTAAGAAATACAGCTTATTGCATTTGTCTACATCTCAGTTTAGTTTCTGCTTCCAGATCACTTTCTGTTAGGACGACGGGAACTCATCCTTTCTTTTCCCTGAGGCTGTGGCTAATTCCAGGGGCTTTCATCACACCAAGGAGCCAGTGGACTGGCAGCATCTGGCACTAGCAGTCGTCTGTTCACATTGGTACCTCCTGGAATGTCCAGCCTTTCACCTGGGCCTTTTTCCTTGATCCATGGGGGTAATCACAGTGAGATACTTTGTTCCCCTCTACGTGCCTCTCTGCCCTGGTGGCTCCGTTACTTCCACAGCACTGCAGGGCACAGCTACAGTGTTGCTACTTCGGTGTCATGCTGGAATCCAGACATCTCTAAGAGCATGACAGAGCCTCCAGCATTAGAACTACTTCACAGCCAAGGGCTCTGCCAGGAAGCAGCTTTCTGAGATCTGCCAGGGTCTCATAATCTCACAACTTCTCCTTTATCACTCTATACAAACAGTTTTCCCTGGCTGATAGCAGAGGAAGTGAGAGAGACTTGAAGCATGAGGAGGATTTCTTGTGCTGTTGTTGGCTTTAAAGATGAAAGGCCATGTGCAAGG
>NW_007738141.1:2254-4649 GCF_000696425.1 Galeopterus variegatus
GTTATGTGGCAACAGAAAATGAATATGGGGGAAAAGTCAACATGCCTAACACTGAGAAGGCACTTAGTAGATTCCAGGTAATCTTCTCTCTCTTGTGGTTTCTAAATGTTTTGTAGATATCCTGTGCCAGAAATAGTGCATACCAAATACTCCATGTGTTCGCTCCGTTCTCCAGCCTTTCTTGCCATTAGGGTGAGGCCACATGGCTAATTTTGGCTGATGGACCTTGCCGGAGCCCACCTGTTCTAGATGGTGAAGCCACAAGAGCCAGAGCCTCCATCTCTGTGGGCCTGAATGGCTGTGTGGAGCCGAGTGCCCTGTCAACCTGCATTCCTCAGGTTTTGGATTTATCACGGTTGCAATTAGTCCCAATCTTACTAATACACACTCTTTCACCTGAAGAATGCTGCTATTAAAACTACCCCGTTTCCCTGGAGGAAGATGCTATTTCTATTTTCCAGGATATTTGCTATAAAAGCATTGTTAAAAAGATAGTGTCTCTTCTGGCCAGAGGTACAGAAACATGAGAGAACAATAGAAAACTGTCTCCCTACAGATGGCAGGGATCGTGAATATGTTTTTTACTGCCCCATGTACAGTATTCAGCAGTATTCAGTATTCAGTGTTTATCCCACCAAATCAGTCAGTATTCTCAGTTAAAACAAAGTAGAGAGAATTCTTCATTTGGTAAGTTCCTTTAAAGAGCAAATTCTCTAATATAGTTAGGTTTTTCTTTATAGGTCACTAGCTATTGACATAGAAGGAGAGGATGGTCAGAGGAAAGTGTTTGGAAGCATTGCCAACAGAAAATCAGTGAAGATAAAGCCATTGCTGAAATAAGCCACTGGGGAAATATCAGTTTTATAAAATGTATCTACAGATGTTTTCCTGCAAACCCTGAACTTCTTCTAAAGAGTCAGGCCCATTTCCAAAAACTGCAGCATTTATGGCCTTTCATCAATGTTTGCTATCCTCTCTGAAGGCCAGATCTTTGGCATTGGTATTTACCAATTCCAAGCTAACATGCTGTTTGCATTCTCTCCTCAAGTGTTTCTTTGGTCATCTCTGATCTCACTCCCCTTCCACGCTGCTCTGAGTGCCACAGATGGTGGCCTTCCTAGGAGGTAAACTGGGTCAATCCACTCCCCTGCTTGAAAGTCTTGGGGAAAGTCCAAACTCCTTTCCACACCACACAAGAATCTATGCAAGTCTCGTCGTGCCCACACCCACCTCTTGTGCCTCATCTAAGGCTTCAGTCTCTCTCATTCGTCATCCTAGAGCCACACTGACCTTTTGTCAGTTCTTCACACGTGCCTGAGCACGTGCATGCTGTTCCCTCTGCTTGGAGTCCTTAGGCCTCAATGTTCACATGACTGGTTAAAGCCAACTCCTCTTTGAAATCATTTAAATAGAACACTCCCTGGTTTAAATGGCACCACTTCTTAGAGATCTGCCCTCATCTTCTTGTCTTTACCCTCTGCCATGCCCCACACTTTCTGTTTCAGTCCTTAGTCTGTTTCTCTTTAGCAACTTCGACAATATATAATTACTTTGTTTTCATGGCTCTTTTCTTCCTCCATTAGAATGAGAATTCCATGAGAGTTTCAGAACTATGAAGGATCTGAAGTTTTACCCCCCTTACACGCTAACTGGCAAGCTTGCCAGTTTCATGGATGCTGACAAAATGCATGAAACTCCTGGGTCAGAGACAAAGGACTTCATCACTCACAACAAAGCAGGCAGAGTGAACTTCATGTTTTTGCATTGGTTTCCCCTTGCCCCTCAAGTCCCACAGGGACAACAGAGATGCCTAGGTAGATGCCACACATGCAGTGGGTTGGCATCATAACTGAGTAAACCTGTACTTAGGGAACCCCAATATTTTACAATGGAATGCAAACAAACTTGCCTGACTTTGGCCCTAGAGGGAAATATTTTTATTATATTGAATAGTAAACAAACTTTCCCTTTTCTTTGGAGGAAGATACTATCTCTATCTTCCAGACCATTTGCTATATAAACATCCTTAAAAATATAGTGCCTCTTATGGCAAGACATTCAGAATTCTGAGAGATCAGTGGAAAACTGTCTCCCTGCAGAGGGCAGGGATCATGAAAATACTTCTTACTGCCCCAAGTACAGCATTGAGCACAGCACTTATCCCTTCAAATCACTCCTTGTTCTCAGTTGTAAGCCACAGAAACTTTTCTTGAGAATAAAAGGGAATAAGAAAACCTTTTTAAAAAATGTGTTTTAAGGGCCGACCCTGTGGCTCACTCGGGAGAGTGCAGCACTGGGAGCGCCGAGGCCGCAGGTTTGGATCCTATATAGTGGTGGCCGGTGCGCTCACTGGCTGAGTGCGGTGCAGGCGACACCAAGCCAAGGGTTACGATCC
>NW_007738141.1:5164-17313 GCF_000696425.1 Galeopterus variegatus
GGTTACGATCCCCTTACCCGTCACAAAAAAAAAAAAATGTGTTTTAAGGGCCGACCCTGTGGCTCCCTCGGGAGAGTGCAGCACTGGGAGCGCCGAGGCCGCAGGTTTGGATCCTATATAGTGGTGGCCGGTGCGCTCACTGGCTGAGTGCGGTGCAGGCGACACCAAGCCAAGGGTTACGATCCCCTTACCCGTCACAAAAAAAAAAAAATGTGTTTTAAGTAGGTAACGTATTCACAGAGTTCACAACAAATTTATATATGTGTACATATACATAATTGTATGTGCACATGCATGCATGTGTGCACACACAGGCGTGTGTGCATACACAGTGTACAGTGAAAGCTCTCCATCTTACTCCTATCCTTATCTGCCCAGGACCCCCACTCCCAATTCTACACTAATATCAGTGAATCACTATTACTAGTTTCTTGTGTTTTTTTCTCAAGTTTCTTTATATATATACATAGAAATATATTTAATTCCACCCCTTGTCTACACAAAATGTAGCTTACGATGTACCTCATTTGCTTTTCTCACTTAATATTTATTAGAGCATGAGTCTTTACTATTATTATGATTATTTTAATGCAAGTGGAGTATTTCACTTTGTGAATGTGCCACAGTCTATTAAACCATTTCTTCATTGATGGATAGTTGGGAGGTTTCCAATCTTTTGCTGCTGCATGGATGTTACAATGAAAGTACACGTGTAGAATAATTGTTCAGAAGTGGAATTGCTGGGTTAAAGGGTATGGTCATCTTGATAGTTGTTTGTAAGTTGCTTCTGTAAGAGTTGTTCCCAGGTCTGAGAGGGCCTCTTTCTTCATGGTCCTGCCAGGCCCACTTGGGTTCTGATGGCTTGTTAGCAAAATCTGTCTCAAGGTTTTAGGCCTCATTGGGATAAAAACTTGCCTTTTTTTCCTAGAATAATGAAAAGTAACATATAATCAGTTGTGTCATTAACCAGCCTAGTATTGTTCAGGGGAACGACTCATGTTTCTGGATCTTATTTTGAATGAAAAGCGTAGTACGTAGTTCTAAAATGTTTTCCTCCTAACACATTATAATTGTGAAGTTTAGAATAAGAGAACTATAGCTTGTAGAAAATATTTTTTAAAAAAGCAACTGACAGAAACATAGAACATCCTCTGAATTAAAGTAAAACCAAATACTAGTTTCTCTATTCCTTAGATGAAAAACTGAAGGCATCAGAGATAAAGGCTATTTACCTGGAATCCTGACGGCTTAGGCTGTAGACCTCCTCTTGCCTAACTAGATGGCTGCATAACCTGGAGCATGTCCATCTACTTCCTGGGCCTCAGTTTAGGGAAAGAAGTGGCTAGACCTAAATGTGCTCTCTAGTGTCTTCCGGCGCTCAACCTCTGAGTTATTCCAGCTCCGTGCTGATTCAGCAAGGGAAGCAGGGACAGAACAGATGTCTCTCAATGCTGATTTCCATCCACTTTCTCCAAAGGCACCACGCAGCTTCCAGTTGCATGGTTTGTGCACCGCATAAAGTGCCCAGCCTCAGAGATAAGTGAAAACTAAAATCCCACCCAAGGTCTGTCCTCCAGACCCTACATCCTGGTTTGGGCTGTGTCAGCAGACTTGGTGCCTTTTTCTAATTAGCCCACCCAGAAGGGGCATTTTTCTTAGGGGCCTGAAGTTGCAATATAGGAAAACAGTGGCTCTATGAAAAGGCATCTCCTTTATTGCTTTCCTTCATCCTGGAATTCCATTGTGGAATTTCTCTAGGCTTGGTCATGCCTGAAGAATAAGATAAGGTATTATTTAACTGTAAAATAGACATGATGGGACAGGGTTGTCTCTGGGAGGTGCTTGTGTCTTGCAGGAGAAAATAATAGTTTTTTTTTTTTTTTTCCTTTTTTTTTGTCTTTTTTCGTGTCCGGCAATGGATCGCAACCCTCAGTGTCGCGCCCGTACCAGACCGGGACCTGCAACGGGATCGCAACCCTCGGCGCTGCTCCCGCGCCTCGCTCAGCCAGTGAGCGGGAACTGGTCTGTATGTGGGATCTGAACCCTCAGGCGGGAGCGCCGCCGCGCTTCCCAAGCGGCGCACTATCCAGTGCGCCACCGGCCCGGCCCGAAAATAATAGTTTTAAAGACAACTTTTGTTTAAAAAATTCCAAGGTTAAGACTGAGATACTATATAAGGAGGAAGAGAAGGAGGCCATGAAAGGAAAGCAGTGGGGTGGGGGGAGGGTGAGTGGCTGTGAGAAGAGATGGTGTTTTTATCTCTGATGCCTTTGAACACTCAGAGCCTGGGGTATCCCTGTGGGCAGGTCATCAGTCTAACTGCAAAACTTTACCCAAGCTCCCATGTCTTACCTCCAATCCATCACGGAGCCTTGTCAAATGTCACTTCTCTAATTGTTCCTCAAATCTGTCCCCTTCTCCCCATCACCATGGCCCCTACCCCAGTTCAGAGCACCACTATCTCCTCCTGGGTTATTTCTTCAGCCTTCTAGTAGATTTCTCTGCCTCCAGCCCATCGTCCACACCTCAGCCTTGGAAGTCTTTCTAAAACGCAATTGTGATCATGTCACTCTACTCCTCAAAACTTTTCACTATGTCTCTCATAGGATTTCCTACATCTCTCAGGACCAAGCTCTATCTTAAAATGGCTTGGGCAGCCTTTCTCGCTGGTGCATCGAACTCTCCTTCCTTACTTGGACTTTCTCCCCCTTGTTCTCTTTGTTTCTGCTTCCTTGTGCAAGAATTCCTTCTCAACCATTCTCAGGGAAATTTATATGTTTTTCAGAATCCCCAGAAAAATCAGCCAAGAAAACAGGAAATCATCATCTTACAAGAACCAGAGCTTAACAATAAACATGGGGACATTACTGGTTTGAAAGGATCCACTGCTATCAAGTTGAAAGCAAGAGCAGGAACCATGGGCAGAATCAAACGTTAGGGCCAATATTTCTGGGACCTGGCAGGAGTATGTAGGAGAGAAGTGGTTGTGACCTAATCAGCCAGGCTTCCTTATAGCTGTGGCCACGTGAAAAATATGTGTTCGTGGGCCTGTCTTCTAATAGCTGATTAATTCTGGCAGATAAAAAAATCTATCACTTTACATGCATAGTGTACCTGTTACAAATCTTACGAGTGGTATTCCAAGAAATAACAAGTTGTGGGGTTGCTCAGCGGACAAAACTGTAGATGTCCCTGGCATGCCTACCTGTCCTTCAAGTGTGAGATTTAATGTCTGTTTCTCCAGGAAGTTGCCCTTGATCTTTAAATTGGGGTTAGGTGGCACTCCTGTGTGCTCTGCGAGTACCACTCTTATAGCATTTACACACTGTATGGAGGATTGTTACATCGGTGGCCCCAAAATGAGCCTCATCTGGTTTTCATGACCTCGTGTGGTCCCCTCCCACATAAACTGTGGCTTGGTCATGTGACTTACCATGGCCACTGGGACATTAGTGCTACAAGCAAATGACAGATAAGAGCTTGCACTCTGGGGTTTCTGTTGGGACCCTACCCCAACAAGGCCAGTCACTGCACTTTCAGGAAGCCCAGGCTTGGCTACTGGATGATGAGAGACCCTGGAGCATGAGAGGCCATCTTGGATCCCCCAACACCAACCAAGCTCCCAACTGAACGGAGTTCTCAGCACATGTGGTACAGAACTTCCAGCTGAGCCCAGACTTGTGAGAAATAAAAATCATCATTTTCTCAAGCCACTGAGTTTTAGGGTGGTTTTTTGTACAGCAATAGATAACCAAAACTGTGTTATAATTACCTATTTCTTCTCTCTTCCAATAAACTGTAAGTTCTAGAAAGAACTTAAGAGTTCAGGGTCCACCTCATTCTAAGCAGGAGCTCAATAAATACTTTTTGAATGAATTCTCAAGTGTCCTCAGGTTAGGTCAGACTTCATGGCATTGCCAACTCATGATCAGCTTACATTAAATAGGGGGTGATCAGACATTTGTATTCTACTGGCATAGAAGTCATTAAGGAAAGGAAAAGGAGACAAACTATGACTTTCTGTGTCTCCTGCTGTAACTAAGACACCACACCAAGTAAAGAAGAATTATTACTTCAAAATTTATTACATCTTTGTCTTCTTGCAGATCTTTGGAAGCCAGTTTAAGCCTCAACTGGCAACTTTTCTTAGGAAAATGTGGAACACCTGAACTTCTAAACATCCAGAAGATCTGGGGGGAGGAGAATGAAAGGTTGTGAAAGGAAAACAAAAATCGTTTGGACTTAACCCATGCTGAAATTTTTAATCAGGTCTGCCTTCTACTTAGCATCCCAGCACGAGGTAACCACTGCCTCTTCCGAGCTCCGTGAAGGTTTTTATCTTCACCATCTGGCAATTAATCACTCACTACCTCCTGGTGTCTCTTCTCTTGTCTTCTTTGCATTTAGTTTAATTTTTCACAGATTTATGTCTGGCCTCTTTATTGAGTTCCCACAGAGCCCAGCACATTGTAAGCATGTAATGAATAGCTCCCATGGAGTGGTTTTGCCCCGAGCAACCATAACAAAAAGTGCACAGGAAACCCTTTGAAGAGTCCAGGTAGAATCGTAAAGATTGCAAAGAGCTGGAGCACACTGTTGTGGCCTCCTGGAGTTGGAACTGTCCTTCAGAGAGGCTGGGCATTTGCCCGACAGCCTTGCCGCTAGCCTTCATTTCTGCTTCCCTCAGAGATGGCCAGGGTGGGTTCCCTCTGCCTCAGTTGCTACCCAGCACTGGGAGAACTAGCCTGGCTTGTGGCTTAGTCTTTGGGGATGCCCAACCCCAAACCTTTGTTAGTGTTTAGAATGGGGGATGGATAATTTCCAACCCTCTCTTTCTGTCTCTCTCTTCTTCTGTGTCTCTTTCTGTCTCTTCCCTATGAATCTATGAATAATTTTCTCTGCCCTCACTGAGGTAATGTAAGGAAGAAGCTTCAGCTTGAAGGCTTTCAGTCAAACACAAGAGTCTACCGTGCCAGTTAGAGATACCAGCAGGTTCAATAGAGTCATGACGGAGCATGAGGAGTGTCACTCTACAGAGGTCTTTAAAGAAAAGATAACGTCCATGCTGCCTGGCATGGACTCTGTATGGGTCCAACTTCTCCATTCTTCTCTGTCTGATGATGCCATGTGTCTCCAAAATAGAACTGGAACCACATTATTCGGAGAAGCAATAGCAAAAACTGCCCCTTCCCCCACTCTCTTCTTCAATATACTATCTTTCTTTAAAAATGACTAAAAAGGAATGATTTAAAAGGAAATGATTCAAAAGGAAACCCGGGAAATATACCTGGCCAGGCTTATTCTGGCTTTAACCCACCTCCCCTTCCCCCTTTCAAAGTCCTTCTCACCCTACTGGTGCCTTCTAAAAGCTGGAAAGCTGTCAAAAGCTAATGCTAACTGTGGGCTGCTTGGGCCATTTCCTCGTCCCTGGAGGTCCCATCACTCTGAGCCTATTTCTCCCCTGGGTGAAGTTGCATCATATGGCAAAGTGTTAGGACACTTTGGTCACATCATATGTCTCCTTCATAGTGGACTGAAGGGAGGGAAAGCCTCCCACTGGCTTTAGAGAACTAAGCACCCATGCTGAGGGGGGAACCACATGACTAGGACCCAAGCGTGGCCTCTAGAAGCTGACAGTAACCCCTTCCAACAGCCAACAAGAAGAAGGGGACTCCAGGCCTACCACTGCAAGGAACTGAATTCTGCCAGCAACCAGCGAGCCTGAGCACAGGACCCAGCTAAACTGTGTCTGGACTCCTGACCACACAAGCTGGGGGATAACAAATGCATGTTGTTTTGAGCCACTGTTGTGGTAATTTGTTACGCAGCAATGCAAACTGAGTATAACCCCCTGCTATGGATTGAATTGTGTCCCCTAAAGTTCTGTGTATTAGAAACTTAACTCGCACTTAAGAGAGTGGAGTGGTGTTAAGAGAAGTAGGAAATTCTATAATGGTAACTGAAAGGGGGGTGGGGCTTGAGATGATTAGATTGTGAGGACCATGCCCTACTGAATGGATTAATCCATTGGTGGCCTAATGGTGATCATGAGCGTAGTTCTCATGGAACGCTAAAGAGAGCAAGTGGGGAGGTTAGTCTCTTTTTTGCTAAGCCATTTGCCATGTGACACCCTGCATTTCTCCAAAGAGTCACCACCTACCAACAAGGCCCTCACCAGATGTGTTCCTTGGACTGTGGACTTCCCAGCCTCCAAAACCGTGAGAGATAAATTCTATTTCTTTATAAATTACCTCCCTTCAGGTATTCCATTATAAGCAACAGAAACGGACTAATACAGAAAACTGTTAATGAGAAGTGGGTGTTGCTTATAACAAATACTTGAAAATGTGTAAGCAGCTCCGGAACTGGGTAATGGGCAGAGGCTGGAAGAATTTGGAGGAAAAGTCTAGAAAAAGCCTAAATTCTGGCGAGAGATTAAAAGACAAAAAGACCAGGAAATTTTTGGAATGTTTTAGAGACTGGTTAAATGGTGATGACCAGAATATTGATAGCCATGTGGACAGTAAAGTCCATACTGAGGAGATCTCAGATGTAAATGAGAAGAAGCTTATTGGAAACTGGGGAAAAGATCACCCTTGCTATGAACTTGCAAGAAACTTGGTTGTCTTCTGTTCATTCCCCAAAGTTCTATGGAATGTGGAATTTAAAAGTGCTGACCCAGGGTATTTGGTAGAAGAAATTCCTAAGCAGCAGAGCATTCAGGGAGCTGCATGGATACCTGCAACAGCCTATGCTGAGTTATGGCAGAAGAGGCATGACATAAAGCCAGAATTTACAATTCAAAAGAAAGCAGAAGGCAAAAAATTGTGAATCTTCCAGCCTGGTCATGTAAGGAGTGAAAATGTGTTTTGGGGAGAGAAAAACAAAGGTGTAGTGCAGTGATCATTTGCTAAGGAAATTAGTGCAGAAGAAAGGGATTACCAAGAGAATGGAAAAAAGACTTTGAAGGCATTTCAGAGATCTTTGAGGCTGCCCTTCCTACCACAGGCCCAAAGGCCTAGGGAGATAGAATGATTTGGTGAACAAGCCTGAGGTGTCCTCTGCAGGCTCACTGCCCAGAGCCACTTTGAGATGCTGGTCCCTGCACCCTGGATACTCTAGTTGCTCCAGCTGTGACTAAATTGGCCCTGGTGTGGCTAGACCTGCTGTTTTTGAAAGTACAAGCTGGAAACCATGGTGGCATCTATGTGGTGTTAAGTCTGCAGGCTCACAGAATGCCAGAATTGTGCCACTTAGATTTCAAGGATATATGTAAAAGCCTGGGGGCTCAGGAAGAGATCTGTTTCAGGGGCAGAGTCACCACATACGGCCTTTGCTAAATGCCCAGCAGAAATGTAGGGTCAGAGTTGCAGCAGAGAATTTCCACCAGGGTCATCCAGTGGAGCCATGAGAGTGGGACTGTCATGGAGACCCCAGACTTGTAGAGCTTCCAGAGTGGAATATTGGCCTGTGAGAGCTGAAACATGGACAGAGATCAGGAAAGCTATAGGACTGGGGCTGCCTGAGGACTTGGGGACCCAACCCCCACACCAATGTGCAGAGGACATTGAACATGGAGTCAAAGTACATGATTCACCAGCTTTGAGATTTGCTACCTGCCTTGCTGGGGTTCAAACTTGTTTAGGATCTGTCACCCCTTTCTTTTGGCCTATTTCTCCCTTTTTGAATGGGAATATGTACCCTATGTCTGTCCCACCATTGTATCTTGGAAGTGGATAACTTGTTTTGATTTCAAAGGTGGGACCTTGATATTTTGGACTTTTGAGCTGAAACAAGTTAAGACTTTCTGGATGGAATGAATGTACACATCTCTGAGAAGACCATGAACTTTGGGGACCAGTGGCAGAATGCTATGGGTTGAATTATGTTCCCCAAAGTTCCATTTATTAGAAACTTAATCCCCACTGCAACAGTGTTAAGTGGGTGGGAAATTCTATTACAGTAATTGAAAGGTGGAGACTTGAAGAGGTGACTAGATTGTAAGGACCATGCACTAGTGAATGGATCGATCCATTGACACTTTAACAGTGGTCATGGGTTTGTTTCTGCTGGCTTGCTAAGGAGAGCAAGTGAGGAGGTTACTCTCTCCCTTGCTAAGCAATTTGCCGTGTGACACCCTGCATTGCTGTAGAGTGATGACCAAGAACAAGGCCCTCACCAAATGTGTTCCCTGGACTTTGGACTTCCCAATCTCTGAAACCGCAAGCAATAAACGTGTTTTTACAAGTCACCCAGTTTCAGGTATTTCCATTATAAGCTACAGAAACGGACGGATACAGCCCTCATCCTCCTTCACCTCAGCTCTCATCCTGTTGGGAGGAGGACAGCACCACTGAGAAATCACCCCCATCTCGGTTTCAGGTATTTCCGTTATAAGCTACAGAAATGGACGGATACAGCCCTCATCCTCTTTCACCTCAGCTCTCATCCTGTTGGGAGGAGGACAGCACCACTGAGAAATCACCCCCATCTCCATGCTGATAGCTTTTCAGGAAGACCTGCTTTAGAACCCTTTGCACCATCACCCCCTCTTGCAAGCCCCAGACATTCACTGTGCGCTGCCATATGCCAGGAGCTCTCACAGTTGAGTCCCATTAAGCCCTCACAATCACCCTACTTGGGGTCAGCTCACTGACACACACCCCAGGAGGCACACCCTATTATCTATGGTCTTGACACCCCGACAGAAGGGACTGTGGATACTGGAACTCAGGCTCCTCTGCTCTCTCCACTCCACATCATGTGGAATTTCAGACATTTTTTGAAGGCTTGGGGTGGGATATGAGAAAGGGGGGATTTGCAAAATGACACACTAGAATACAGTGTAAGCTGGACCTTTTGGAACCCATGGCCTAATGGGCCTTGACCCAAGGCCAAGGTGGAAGGTGTCAGGTATGCAAGGTGTAGTTTCTGTACCTCCAAAGTCCTTATCTGACTTCATTCTTCTGCCGAACAACACACACACACACACACCCCCAGGAAATTCACTCTTACTTTATGGAGTGGGGACTTTGAGACTCCTGAGAATCCCCTGCCCTCTGCTTTCCTTCCTGTGGTGTCCTCACGCAGTCAGTGCAAGGCTCAGAATAGTCGCTGTCCCAGGTGATGGCAGCAGCCACTGGGCAAAGGTGCAGTCCACTCCTTCCTGTCCCCTGGGACACAGTGGCTTGTTTCCTGGGACAGGCGAGCCCAGACAGGAGAATCAGAGACAAGCAGAGGGTGCCCCCTAGTAATCTCTCCCTTCACTAGTGATCCCTTCAAAAAGCAAATAAAGGGAAGAGAGGAAAGGGGAATAGTGTGGCGTGGGGGTGGAGCAGAAAAAAGTTTCTGCCCTAGGCTTGGCTGGAACCTGCCCTGAGCAGGGTGACAAAGGAAGGAACCGACCAATAAGTGACCAGATCCAAATAACAGCAAGCCTTATGTCTTTGTTATACACCAAACCCTGGCGTATGGCAAACTGTGTTTGAGTTTTTTGTTTTTCTTTTTTCTTAGAGATAAGAAGAAATTATATTCAAGCAGTCAAAGTTCAAAATCTGTGGATGCTTTGTGAGAAATAATGAAAACAATGAAGTTTTAATTCCTAGAGAGATTAGCCTCCAGTCCTGGCAGGGCACTGTCACCCCCTAACATTGTTCGTCCGGACTGGGACTGATACCTGGGCTAATCTCGTGTGGGGTTTCAGGTGTTTGCTCCCTCTCCCTACTGGAAGAAGGGAAGCTGGAGCAGGGAATTGTCTTTTTGTTTCTAAAGCCTTTTCGCCTGTCATTGACATAGCAATATTCTTGGGTATCATAACATGATTCATAAGAAACGTGGAACCAAGCCCTGCATTCCCACTTTTTACCAGTGTGCAAGGAGTTTCTGACAGAAGAACAAAGACACTTTTCTCTTCTGCTTTGTATAAGCACAGAGAACATGGCTTTTCCCCACAACGTTTTATTATGAAAATGTTTAAAGATACAGCAAAGTTGATAGAACCTTATAGTGGACACCAGCCGCCTCGATGCTAGAATGAGCATTTTATTGAACTTGCTTTAGGATGTATCTACCCATGTATCCATCTCCCTCTCCACCCACCAATCTTTCTTGTTTTTTATGATTCACTGCAAAGCCAATTATAGTCATCGGTACACGTTCCCTTAACTACTTCGGCATATATCTCATTAATGAGAGTTCAATATTTGTTAGCATTTTTTTTTCTTTTGCTGTAAAATTTACATCTGATGAAATACACAAATCTTCCATTTACATTGGCTGAGTTTTGGGAAAGGCATACAGCCTTGTAACCCAATCTTCCATCAGTACAGAGAACTTATCTTTACTCTGAAAGATTTCTCTGTGCCCCTTCCCAGTCAATTCTTGCCTCTGCCCAACCCCCAAAAGAATCTCTTTTCTGATTTTTTCCACCACAGATAAGTTTTTTTCTCTTGAATGATGTGTAAATGCAATGATTGTATTCTTTCAAATAAAGCTGCTTTCTCCCAGTAGGATGACTGAGAGGTCCATTCGTGCTGATCTTTTCTTTTTTTTTGCTGGATTACATTCCCTTGCATGAATATAATTCAGCTTGTTCATCCATTTTCCTATCATTTCCAGTGTGAAGCTATTATTTACATGTGTTGAAGGGAAAACCAAATTGAAAGAGCAAAAAATGAAACTACCACCAATAAAAATCAAACAACTGAAAAAAACTCAGCACACAGGCACACACACACAAACATAGACACTCAAATATTTTAAGATTAGAATTTCATTACTTTCTCTTGCATATAGTTAGTTACTAACAGCATATATTTATTAACACAATTTATAGAGCAGAGATTCTATTTGCATAAACAAACTAGGATTACAAGTAGCAAATTAGTTAGTTTCTTAACATAAAAATGGGTAAAAAGTGGTAGAAGTTTGTTTGTCCTAAGCCGCCCTGGCATTTTAAAAAATACAGTTCAGGACAATGGGAAATTGTCATCAGTTTCTAGTTACTGGGATCCAAATGGAACACAGAAGTATAGAGCTAAAAAGTAGCTCCATGCTCTCACCAAGAGAAATCTTTGTAGCATACAGCCTGACAACTCTTAGTTCTTCTCTGTGTTTAGCAACACTTTCCCATGTGAGAGGCACTGTGAGTTCTTAGAAAGAGTTCTGATCATCATGTCTAAGGGACACCTGCACTCCCATGTTTATTGGAACCAACCTAAATGTCCATCAATAGATGATTGGATAAGGAAAATGTGGTATATACACAGAATGGAATACTAATCTGCCATAAAAATGAATGAAATTCTGCCTTTCGCAGCAACATTGACGAATTTAGAGAAAAAGATGGTAAATGAAACAAGCCAGGCACAGAAAGAGAAATACCACATGTGCTCAAGAAAGAAAGAAAAAGAAAGATACAACAATCACAACAATTCCTTGAACTTTCAAAAGGAGAGAAAGGAACTGAGGCCACCAGTGGTGGGAAAGGGAGAGGAAGGGTTAGGGAGAAATTGGTAAAGGGCCACAAAAAATGTTTATATTGTGTAATGATAAAATTAAAGAAAAAAAAGAAAGAGAAAAAAAGAAAAAGAGTTCTGCATTGGAGGGGTCAAGCCTAAATCTCAGACCTGTGCCCTACATCACTTACCATCTTGACTGTAAAATGAAGGCATTGGAATGGATAATCTTGAAGGTTCTTTCCAGACATCTATACTGTATATATATATATACAGTATATATATATAATATATATATATAAATATATATATATTTTCCAGATTTTACAGTATTTTAGGTGTTTTTGTCAAGGTCTATTGATTTTAAGGAACCAAAAACCCACAAAAGTTTGTTCAAGAAAGATAAGGGGGAGGAGGTTTACTGCTAGGCCAAAGAGACCATCTCATGGCCCTGCAAAGGCAGGACATCTGGTCCAGTGGGGGCGTCCAGGGGTGAACTGGGACCTGGCAAGTCAGGACTGAGGCAGTCCACCGTAGTGCCCCAGGTGTTTCCCAGAGCATCTCTCAGCTTCTTTGTTGGAGGTGGGAGTAGGTGGGCGTCAGCTCCCTTCCCCTCTTTCCCGTGACTCTGCAAACCTGCTTCCTTCCCTCTCTCATATGCTCACACACAGACTGACACTGCCAGCTTTTACT
>NW_007738141.1:18313-34564 GCF_000696425.1 Galeopterus variegatus
GGCATTGGAATGGATAATCTTGAAGGTTCTTTCCAGACATCTATACTGTATATATATATATACAGTATATATATATAATATATATATATAAATATATATATATTTTCCAGATTTTACAGTATTTTAGGTGTTTTTGTCAAGGTCTATTGATTTTAAGGAACCAAAAACCCACAAAAGTTTGTTCAAGAAAGATAAGGGGGAGGAGGTTTACTGCTAGGCCAAAGAGACCATCTCATGGCCCTGCAAAGGCAGGACATCTGGTCCAGTGGGGGCGTCCAGGGGTGAACTGGGACCTGGCAAGTCAGGACTGAGGCAGTCCACCGTAGTGCCCCAGGTGTTTCCCAGAGCATCTCTCAGCTTCTTTGTTGGAGGTGGGAGTAGGTGGGCGTCAGCTCCCTTCCCCTCCTTCCCGTGACTCTGCAAACCTGCTTCCTTCCCTCTCTCATATGCTCACACACAGACTGACACTGCCAGCTTTTACCACTTCCTGCCACGTAAGCTTTCTGCTTCAAGTCCCACTGCTAATATTTATTGTACAGTAAATACTTGTTGGAATAAAGAAATAAAAAAAATTAATCTACAAATATATAAATGCTAGTTGTCCTTCGAAACTGTTATTCATTTATAAGAATGTGACTTGGAAGCCCTTTCAGGAACTAGTGTGGGCTTTGGGGAACAGAAAAACACTTCATTTGGGTCTCGTCAGTTTCTGCCTCATTGGGACTGCTTTGAGGACTTAACGAGATAAGGTGTCTCAGTCCATTTGTATTGCTATAACAGAATAGCACAGACTGGGTGATTTATAAAGGAAAGCAATTTATTTCTCACAGTCTGGAGGTTGGGAAATATAATATCAATGTGCAGCATCTGGCGAGGGTTTTCTTGCTGCATCATCCCACGGCAGAAGGCGGAAGGGCAAGAGAGCTGGAGAGAGCAAGAGGGAAAGAGTCAAACTCATCCTTTATCAGGAACCCACTCCCATGCTAACAGCATTAACCCGTCATGACGGCAGAGCCCTCATGGCAAATCATCTCTCAAAAGTCCCACCTCTCAGCACTGATGCACTGGGGATTAAGTTTCCAACACATGAACTTGGGGGACACAAACCATAGCATAAGGTAAATGAAGCACTTAATGCATTGCTTAAAAAAATCAATGAATAATAACTACTCTGATTATTATTGTAGGAATTATCACTGTTCAGAATTCAGAGTATTACCTGTATTCAGAATTCATAGGATTACCTTTGGAGCACCCATTTTAGATATGATTAAAGGTTCTGTTAGTTTGACTGATTGATTTTTTAAAATTATTTTTAATTGACATCTATTAATTGTACATATTTATGGGATACAGAGCGATAATTCCTTTTTTTTTTTTCCTTTTTGTCTTTTTTTACTGACTGGCAATGGGATCG
This sequence comes from Galeopterus variegatus, assembly GCF_000696425.1. Classification (NCBI taxonomy): domain Eukaryota; kingdom Metazoa; phylum Chordata; class Mammalia; order Dermoptera; family Cynocephalidae; genus Galeopterus; species Galeopterus variegatus. Next base: position 19,731 of record NW_007738141.1, read on the forward strand.
CAACCCTCGGTGTTGCACCCGCACCGCGTTCAGCCAGTGAGCGGGAACCGGTCTCCACATGGGATCCAAACCCTCGGCGGGAGCGCCGCCATGCTCCCAAGCAGCGCACTCTCCAGTGCACCACCAGGCCGGCCCCAGAGCGATAATTGTATATATGTATACAATGTGTAATGATCAAATCAGGGTAATTAGCATATCTATCACCTCAAACATTTATCATTTTTTGTGTGTGTGTCTTGGAAACATTTAATCCACTGTTCTTAGCTGTTTGAAAATATACAATAAATTATTGTTAACTATAGATACACTACAGAGCTACAGAACCCCAGCACTTATTCCTCCTATCTAGCTGTAATTTTGTACTTTATTAACCAACCTCTCTGTCATCTCCTTTCCCCTCTCCTATGTTTCTAAAAAGAACAGAGAGCAAAGGAATTCAATAGAGGCTAAATAAAACAACTTAGCAAATACTTTTACAGCTTGATTCCACGCTTATTTGGAAAGACATGAGTTAATCCCACCAGCCCTGGTAACAATGATTTCGAGAACTCAAATGACCGTGGCTTCCACCAGCCTCTGGAGCTGGTACAAGCATTTTCTGGGAGGTTATCTGCCAGTGAATGAACTCCAAGCCTAAGACACCACCGAATAACAGTGGGGAAAATAGCTTTCTTCTCCTTGGGGAATAGAAGGCAACAGCTACTAAAAGTTGCATAGCCAGACCAGGCAGGGCAAGAAGAACGGACAGAATGTGCTCCTGTCTTTTGGGTTTCATTTCTCCAGACAGCCCACCCACAGTAGTCTAGTGTTTGGTGAGGCTGATGTCCACAGGAGGATACAATGTGTGGTGAGGGGTTGTGAGGGGGGGAAGTGACTGTGATGTGGGAAACCCTGGACCCAGAGTCTGAAGGGCAGACAGAGTACGTGAGCCAGAAAAGCCCCTGCATGCCAACTGGTCCCCACCAAGGAGATCTTCTCAGGACCTAGACTCTACAACTGGTCCCTGGAGGTCAGGCTCACATTGTATTGGTGTTTCTGACTCAGTGCACTGGAGGCAAATCCTTTCTGAAAGGGAAACAGACAGGAGATGTGACTTAGGGCCATCATTCTGCATGACACAGAGTTGGAGAAAGTTCTCAGGCACACTTCAGAAGGTTTTGGTAGAGAAACTTTGAATGTTGGAAGAACAAGAAGGAGATAATAGGACATGATTGCACGATGCTTGGTGCTAATGTCCTGGATAATGTCAAAACACTTTGAAAAATAAACGTAGGGCCACCCCTGTGTGAACCGTTTTCATCTGGGAAGGTGCTTTTAGTCTAGTCTGACCTGCCCAAATGGTCTGTTCAGTTTAGGTCGAGTTTAGTCTGAACTACCCTGATGGATTTTAGTGTCCTGCTTAGGGATATTTTCTCTTTCCCAATTGAGAGGTCACTACTTCTGCTCTTCAGAATGTTTTGATGGAATAGTCTGCACTCATGTTTGCTATGTTCTTATCTTCTTGCCACTCTCCAGCTCATAAAATCTGGTTTCCTCCTCCACCACTTCTCTGCAAAAATCTCCTGCTTGCCAAACATAATAGACTCTTCCCGCATGACTCAGCGGCCCCTGGCCCCTGCTTTTCTCCTTCCCAGAGCTCCTCTTCCTCCAGCCCTGAAACATTCCTGCTCCCTCTACTGGTTTCCCAGAGCTGCCGTAACAAGGTACCACAGAATGGGTGGTTTCAGACAACAGGAATTGATTCTTTCGCAGTTGTGGAAGCTTAAAGTCCTAAGTCAAGGTGTCAGCAGGGCCGTGCTCCCTCTAAAGAATCTTTCCCTGTCTCTCTCCTGGCTTCTGGTGGCTTCTGGCAATCCTAGGCACTCCTTGGCTTGTAGCTGCCTCACTCCAGTATCTGCCTCTGTTGTCATATAACCTTCTTCCCTGAGTCTGTTCTGAGGCTGTATCCGAGTCTCCCTCTCCTTTCTCCTATAAAAACAGCAGTCATTGGATTTAGGGCTCACCCTAATCCAGTATGACCTCATCTTAATTTGATTATATCTGCAAAGATCCTGTTTCCAAATAAGGTCACGTTCATAGGTAGTGAGGGTTAGGACTTGAAATTTCTTTTAGGGGGATACGGTTCAACCCACAACATTCCCCGAGGATCTATTCTTGGTCCCCTCTTCTAATGCCAACTGGATCCTTCAAATCCCTAATGATTTCCATGGCTTTAATCACCCATTGGACTTGGCACAAGAATATACAACTAAAGAACAGAAGAGAACCCATAAAGAAATCCTGGTATATATGGAAATTTAATATATAACAGAGGTGGGGCTCCAATTCAGTGAGGAGGAAAATGATTTATTTAAAAAATGGTGTGGATAAAACTGACTCTTTTGTGGCCTGAATGTGTCTTCTCAAAATCCATTTGTTGAAATCCTACCCCCAGGTGATGGTATCAGGAGGTAGGGTCTTTGGAAGGTGATTATGTCATAAAAGTGGAGCCCTCATGAGTGGAATTAGTGCCCTTACAATAAAGACCCCAGAGAGCTCCCTGACCTTTCTGACTCAAAAAGAAGACAGAAGTCTATGAGCCAGGAAGCAGGCCCTCACCAGACACCAAATCTGCCAGTGCCTTGATCCTGGACTTCTCAGATTCCATAATTGTGAGGAAAAAAATTACGTTGTTTATAAGTGCTATGGTTTAAATGTATCCCCAAAAAGCATGTGTTGGGAACTTAACCCCCAATGCAGCAGTGCTGAAAGGTGCTGAGGCTGTGAGTTCTGAGTGGATGAATTAATGCCATTATCGTGGGTTTGTTATCTCAGGAGCAGGTTCCTTATAAAAAAAACAAGCTCAGCCCCCTTCTCTCTCTCTCTCTCTCTCTCTCTGTTTTGCCATGTGATACCTTCTGCCATGTTGTGATGCAGCAAGAAGGCCCTCACCAGATGCAGCTTCTTGATCTTGGACTTCCCAGCCTCCAGAGCTGTAAGCCAATAAATGTCTGTTCATTATAAATTACCCAGTCTGTGGTATTCTGTCATAGCAGCCTGATGGAACTAAGACACCCACTGAGCAGAGCTGGTTCCACTGGTTTTTTAGGTACAGTGCACCATGAAAGTGCAGGGTCCCTTGTTCAAAATGCAGGGTGAAGCAATGCTAAAGCATTAATGTGTAAAATACTGTCCTTTCAAATGGAGAATAATTGCAATTTAAGGGAATTGTGCAAATAGTATTGATCTGATCATCATATCTTGGGCACAGGTGCTGACAGTCAGCTCTTTACCTCATGAATATGTATAATCAATAAAAAACAAAAACAAAATACTGTCCCTTCTTCTGCAGTCTCTCTAGACCTTTAATGGTGCTTTCTATTTGCAATGCTGTGCTCCCCTTGGGAACTGAGTTTCTCAGTGGCTGGTACAGCCTCTCCCAGGCACAGGGCACTCTCCATGCATGGGGACTCGATGAGCTTGTCCACAGATGAGCACAGCCCCCCCCAGCTGCGGGTTCATCTGCCCTATGCACCTACCTAACTGGGCACAGGAAAATCAGTCTCCCCTTCCCACTGGCCTGCAGCCCTGACCCACTGCTGATGGTGACCTCCAAGGATGGCAACCTCTGCACTGGGTCCTACTTGGTACTTGGATGGAGGGGGTGAGAGGCTCACCAGCACTGAGTCACCTGTTGAGCACACACTGCCAGCTCAGGGTGGGGACAGTAGCTGCCATGCCCCGTTCTGAGACCCCAATCCCCCTGGTGCCCACACCCGGGCCCCCCCTGAAGGTGGAGAATGATGGAGGAACATTGGTTCCCCCTCACCCCCACCCTGCAGATGTGACTTGGCTGACACCTGGGGGAAGATCTGTGGCAGGACAGTCTATCCTCAGCCACTTGGTGGCATCTGACACTGTTCCCACCTCCCTACCAGACTCTGGTTTTTTACCCACTGCTGCCCACGTTTCTTTGACTGTCTACCCAAATCGGACTCTGTGCCTCTGCTGGAGTGTGTTTTCTTCCTGCTCACCCCTCCACTGAAATGACCCCACCCCACCATGTCCACACGGTTCCTCATTAAATCCTCACTGATTTGACCTGATATACAGACATTAATGTAGATAACATAAAGCTTATAAATATGCCTCTAAAAAAGGGTGTCAAAGGCTAATTAATGAGTGATGTCAATTTTGTAGTTGTTTACAATTAGTTACTGCACAGAAAACTTGAAATGCCCTAAGATCCTATAGCTCTTATATGAAAGAAACTTTGATGGAAGGGGGTGGCCGGTCAGCTCAGTTGGTTAGAGTGTGGTGGTGTTGATAACACCAAGGTCAAGGGTAGGATCCCTGTACTGGCCAGCTGCCAAAAGAAAAAAAAATAAAAAGAAAGAAAGAAACTTGATACAGGTTTTTCAAAAATTAATAAGAACTCTAATAATTCAGTTGACAATACCAATAAAAAGTTGTGAAGCTAAAAGAAAAGTATAAAACTATCAATAATAAAAATTAAAAATAAAGACAAATATCAATCATGTCAGAGGAAAGACTAAATTATTTCTTTTCTACAAAAAATGATATTACAGGGCCGGCCCAGTGGCGCACTGGAGAGTGCGCCACTTGGGAGCACGGCGGTGCTCCCGCCGAGGGTTCGGATCCCATGTGGAGACAGGTTCCCGCTCACTGGCTGAGCGCGGTGCAGGCACAACACCGAGGGTTGCAATCCCGTTACCGGTCAGTAAAAAAAGACAAAAAGGAAAAAAAAAATTATATTACAAAAGTGCTGTATCACATCATTTATAAAAGATGATTACCACAATAGAAAAGTAGGCAAAGGACACGAGGAGGCAATTCACAAAATTACAGAAAGCCGATAAAATAAGGAAATATGTCAACATCGCTAATAAGCGAAGATACCTTAATTAAAAGCAAAAGAAACCATTTGCCCTTAGAAAGCAGCCAAAAGGTGTTTTTCACTGCACACATGTATTTATTGAGTGCCTTCTTTATGAGAAAGGCACTCTGGTGGACCCGGGAGACCCTCAAAGGAATACTGCTAATTAATACCGTAGGTTGTCAAGGATAGAGCAGAACAAGCTAACGAAGTGCAAAACTGTACAGATTTTCTGGAGTGTACTTTGGCAGTATGCATAAAAGATCTTAAAGAGATTTATGTTCTTTTACATACTTTTTTCCTTTGGATAAATCACCAAATGTGCAAAAAACTACAAACAAACAAAAGATTTGTGAAAAGGGATATTTGCTCTATCGTTTTTTACAGCTCTTCAAACTTAGCTTTACTGAATTATAATTCACATATAATTTACACACTTAAAGTGCTCATTCAGTGTTTTGTAGTACTCAGAGTTGTGCGACCACCACCACAATCGATTCTAGACCATTTCCTCACGCTTTACCCATTAGTAGTCACTCCCCATTGTCCCCCAACCCTCTCCTGCAGCCTTGGGAAACCATTAACCTACTTTCTGTCTCTGTAGATTTGCCTATGCTGGACATTTCATATAAATGGAATCCTGTAATATGTGATCTTTTCTTTCACTTGGCATGATATTTTCACGGTTCATCTGTGTCGTAGCATGTATCAGTCCTTCATTCCCTTTTACTACTGAATGACATTCCGTTGTCTCATGTGCCATATTTTATCCATTCTTCAGTTGATGAACATTTTATTTGTTTTCACTTTTTGACTCTTAAGGATAATGCTGCTCAAAACATTTACTTACAAGAAAAAAAATGTTGTATTATAAAAAGGCAAAGACTGTGTTGCAAAAAATCTTCCCTCCATTTTTACAGCTCTCATCAATATATGACTCAGCAGCAAGCAGTTCCTTACTGACTTGCTGTTGTTGAGTTTTCCAAGGCATTCAACTTCATTCTCATTTCTGTACTCTTATCTCATCAGTTTATGTATTATTAACTAAATTATGTAATCATTATCATAAGTGCTACTGACAGAAGCAGATTCAGGAGCGAGCACACTTGCCTCTTGGTACCACACAATTCACCTGGTAAGAGCAGAGGTGAGTAAGTCTCCCAGAGGGTTGCTAACCAGCCTGCATGGTCTATGGAGTACATGGTATTTAGTCAGTGTGTTTTCCTAAGCAAAGGAAGATTATGATCTATCTAGTGAGTCCTAGGTGAAATTTGTCTAAGAGAGCTTCTGCTATATCGGTAAACTGATCCAAAGGGTGCAGGAGGTAGGGCCGGCCCGGTGGAGCACTGCTACGGTGCGCCGCTTGGGAAGCGCGGCAGCGCTCCCGCCGAGGGTTCGGATCCCACATACAGACTGGCCGCTCACTGGCTGAGCGAGGTGCGGGAGCAACACTGAGGGTTGCGATCCCGTTGCCGGTCCCAGTCCGGTACGGGCGTGACACTGAGGGTTGCGATCCGTTGCCGGTCACGAAAAAAGACAAAGGGTGCAGGAGGTAGGATTATTGAGCCTCAGCTAATGTGCAAACAGTGGACATAGAGCTGGAGATTCCTTTTCTGCCAAGCCATCCAAGCTGCACGTTAGGTTAGTTATGGAACTACTTCCATAAAAGAAGTTTTCGGACAAGGTAAGAATATTGAAGATCCCAGAATATCAAGATCCGCTCTCCTGGCATTCTGGTTCAGTTAGCAGCAGAGCCCTAGTGAACCACGGCAGTGACCAGTGCATCTCCCTGTGCTCCTGCTATCTCTGGACTTGCTAGATCTGACCTTCTAGTTTTGTCCTGAACAGGCACTCTTTGGAAGGGAGCCTGTGGGACTGGACAGAATTTTCTGGAGTGACTCTAGTATAGTATACTTCCCTAGAGCCTTTCCTGGTTGAAGCAAAGTACAGAGGTGGCCCAGGATTTTCCTGGTTTTGGGTTCAAATATCAGCATGTTTGGAAATCCCGTTGGGCTACTCATCCCATGTACAAGGGAGAACCACCAGCAATCTTTAAACGTACACATGGAACCCCTGTGCTCCACAATCCAGCCCCTACCTACCTCACCAACCTCTTCTCCCCCTCCCTGCCCCAACCGTGAGCGACAAGGGGACGTTCCCCATTCTGTAGACACATGCTGGGCTTCAGAGTCTCTGTCCTACACATATGATGAGAAAAGTCCTTCCCAGGATTTACTAACCCATAGAGTCTGACATGTGATTCAGGGTGTGCTGCCTACTCTGAGAGGATGTTTTTCCAGAATCCCCTCCTCTTCACCTCTCATATCCAACAATGACGAAATCCTAATAGATTTTCCTCCTAAATGTCACATGAATTTGCTGCCTTCTGTCACTACCACTGCTTAGTTCCAGCCCTCCTTGTCTCTGAGTCTCTCATCTGGACCATCGCTGAAGGCTCTTAGCTGGTTTATTTGACTCTAGACTCTTCTCCCCAAACCTTTTCTTCACAGAGACACTGGATGCAAATCTGATCATGTTACCTCCCTGTCTAAAATTCTTTACAATCAATCCTCCATGCCCACAAGATAAAACCTGAATTCCTCAACCTGGCACACAGGCCCTTTAAGATCTGGCCCGTTATTGCGATCATCCGTTTATATTTCTCTTCAAATAAATTGTGAATTCCTCCAGGAAAGGACTGTGCCTTTTTTTTTCTGTACCCAGGGCACATTGTGAAAAATATTCAGATTAGGGCACTTAGAAATCCATGGGTCCCCATCAACCGTTTGAAGACATCCCCAAGGGTATTTAAAAAGAAAATGCTAAGTGATTTACTTTAAGAAAGACATAAGTTGAAATTTAAGTTTTTTAAAAGCTTATATATATACATATATATAAAACAAGTTTTTAATAACAAGTCAATCTCTCAGTCTCAGACACATGTGAGCTGAAGCAACGTAGTGTTGCGAGGTCTTCCACCTTCTCTAAGGATGTCGAGAAAATTTTCGTAGTGGGATCGTTGCAACAAAAGTTTTCTACATAAAGGCGGAGGTCACCCTTCCACCTCATTATCACTGTGGTGGAAAGAAGAGCAGGTGCACCCATAGAAGGTCTGAGAAAGAAACATCTACCTGGAGGCAGCATTCTCCTCCATGGGGAGCCTTGGTGGCTGTCAACTTTCCAAGGAGAATGACTCTGGAGGCGAGGGGTAGAATTATGTCGTATTCCTATAATAGGGTAGCAAAAGTCCCTGTGTTTATGCACTCTGCTGAGATGCAGGACGCTGCTGGCACAGGACAGAATGTTCCAGCACAGGATATCTATATTAGAGTGCCAGTTATGAACAGGAGGGGGTGTCTCTTAGGGGAAGCAGCTCATTCTTTACCGACAACACTGGGTTAGAAGGCCACCATGAAAGCCGTCTTATACAGTCTGTGTGTCCACACTAATAGCTTTTAAGGCCAATGGTTAGTCTAAGGATCTTTCTTGTGAGCTTACCAGGAAGGCCCAAGGTAGACTGCAGCAAGGCAAGCCAGCCAGGGACAGAAGCAGAGCTGGTTTTTAAGGCAGGCTGCCCTGCTGCTGGGACGGCAGCTGTAGCCACCGTACGTGCCTAGGAGGCATTCAGCGTGATTCACTGGGCCTGTTGGTGGCAGGCAACTTGAACCTGTGTTTCACAAGGCTCTTTATGAGCAGTTTTCCCCACTGAGTCCTCTTCATGCAGCTGCAGCTTGACCAAAATTAAAGCCACAGCTTCTGCTGGGATTTCCATGGGAAAGCTCCCCCTTACTCCTACTGTCCTTTCAGTCCCCTACACCCTGGGGCTTTGACTATGTTTTATAAACACTGAACCAACAGCTTGCCAGAACCCCAAGGTCAGGGCCTGTGGAAGCTGTCTCTGCTTGCAGCTGCAGGTTTTGGAATGAATGTGGACCTTAAACAGCATCATACCTGCTGGGTGGGGGCAGGGTGCTTCACACCAGCATAGGCTGGCTAGTAAACACATTCCCAGGTAAGGTGACCCACTCATCCTGGTTTGCCTGGGGCTTTCCTGGTATTAGCACTGAAAAAGTCATATCCGGGAATCCCTTCAGTCCTAGGAAAAAGGGAACAACTTGTCAACCAACTCTCTAACCCCTAGGAATAATGTGCCTACTCTCTCTCGCTCCCTACCTGCCCAAATAGTAGCCCTGGTCATGAGCTGATGATTCACTTTGGAGACACAGTGGCTTAATGTAACTGATTTCATTTTGCTGTTTACATGGGCTGCCAGGAATTTCAGAGTCTAATTTGTACATTACACTAACAAATACAAAGGAGTTATTAGATGCATTTAGCTTGTTAACCTTTCTCTTGGCCAATCCTTCTTTCTTTAGTTTCCATTTGTCTTGTTTTAATACTTACTATAAATGTACCTTCTCTTGTTTCATTGTATGCAGCTTTATAACAATTTTTTGAAAAGGACTTTTTGAAAGGCCTTCAAATTGTTAGGCCCCTCTCAAATCTCCTGCAGGAAATCTTTCCTAGCTTCTCCAGACCCTTCTTTGAAAGCCCCTGGCCTTTGCCAGGGTATGCAGTTGTAATAAAATAGACCTGATTTGGAACAGAGAGAAGGATCACATGTCCTTAGAGTTGGTTGTTACATTTAGAGGTATTTTCAAAAATGTTTGACATGTGTGAATGTCTGTGCTTTAATTATGCTCAATTCTGAACTCGTTTAATTAACCCTTTGTTCTGTCATAGCATAAAGGTGAACATCAGGCCAGCTGCCACCGTACTGTCACTACTGGGTTTTCTGTACACTGGTTTCTCTTCAGCTGAAAGATAATAGCTTTCCAGACATAGGAAATTCTAAGCATAGAACCAGCTGTTTAAGTTGGCTTGGGTTGGACTGAACGAAACCAGCCACAGGCAGGTTCTGTGCAAACAGACTTAGTCTGAATGGCAGCTACTGTTTGGCTGGCTTTGATGAGGTGTGGGGAACACGAATTCTACAGGCCACAATAAGACTTAGGGCGAAGTAGCCTGAAATTCAGTGTCTACCTGTATTTATAATGCTTTGCCCTTGGCTATTTTGGTTCTCAGTCTGAGAGGTTCTCCTAGGCTAATTAACTTCTTCCTTTGGCACTTGTAGAAAGAATCCAGGCACTGTTTAGCAAAGGAATTTGGACATTTCTCATTTAGTAGGGTTTGGCCCCATAGCCAAATCCTGGAAACAGTGAATCTTGGAAAAATCACTTAGAAAATGTATTCAACGTCTGTTTGCTAAAATCATTCCCCTTTTCATTTATCTTTGCAGACATTTGGTTCCTGCCTCATAACAAATTCAAATAACAAATTCAAACGTAGACTGTGATCACAATGTACTGTTATCTGACTTGTCCAAGTGGTTCAAGGAAATATTGAGGCTCATTTGATTGATTTCTGTTGCTTGCCAGAAAGCTTGTGATTCATTGGGAAAGTGTTCCCTGTGATTTCCTGAATATTTTCAAGCAACAGCCATGCTGAAGAGACCTCAGGGTATGAAAACTAGTTTCTAAATGATACGCAATAAACCTTGTTGCTGGGCAAATGTTTCATTTTGAAATCTGAAGCTTCAACCAGCTCCAGGTTTAAGTACAACAAATGAACCTCAACTGATCTTGCAGAAATCTATTATACACCTTTGACCTTTATTACAAATGTTTAATTGTGCTGAGCATTTGAGCTAAACCAAAATCCCCATTAGGGTTTGATGTTGGACTCCACTGGTGTCTGGATCTTGTCTATAATACAATAGGTGCAAACTCCTGTAACCCATGCAAAATTCAGGCTGGATGAAAGTGACTCTATCCAAGCTATGGGCTGCATTCTTTTCCAACAGTGGCCCATGGGGTTCTGTGAATTTTCTCGAGAGAAGCTGTACAGAGCCTGAGAAGTCACCTGAAGCCTAGATGGGAAAGACCAGGGAAGAAAAGCCCGATACAATGTGCAAAACTTCAGGGAAGGGGTGGTGGCCAGAAATGTTCTCCCCTAGTTCAAGGCTTTATAGATATCAGAAAACTACTAGGAAGAATCAATAAGTAGACTTATTAGAGTAAAAGGTCGTATTCCACACACACACTCACATGTTTGTGAACACGCAGACACACACACTTTCTTGGCAGGATGAATGAAGAAAGAAGGAGTGGGAAATTTAAACATAATTTTTGCAGAAAAGTGATTGTTACTGTCAACAGACTCAACTTGCCCTCTCGCACTAAACAAATGACCCAAAAGTCCAAAAGTTGGTGCAAGGATTGGAAGCTTTATTCATATAACCAGCATCTGGGGGATGACCAAGCTAAAATCACCCTTCCTTCTGATGCCTTTTCTGGGGTTTATAAAGAGGAAGAGTCAGGAAGGTAAGGTAAGGGTTTTGTCCTACAGACAAAGGGGGAGGCTGGTCACAAAGGGTCTGAGTCAGATGTCAGGGTCCCATGATGGACTGGTGTTTTGGTGTCATAGATTCTGCAGTTGGTGGGCTGGTCAGCTTTAAACCCTTCATGCTCTCTTGGTGTTGGAGTCCTTTTCTGCTAGGGAGAGCTCAAAGACAATAACCTCAGTCAAGCATCACTGGAACATAAAAATACTTGATTCATACCTCTAACTGATATGGATGCAATTTTCCTTTTAAGCAAGAAGGCGAGTAAATAATCAGCTAGAGTGCTTTGCCTTTCTCTTGGAATTCCTTTGTTTGCAGTTGATTAGGAAAGGTAAGAAAAATAAGAATACTTAGTTTCAATTCTTAATTTTAGGTGTGCTAAGTCTAAGGTAAATCAACATAAGACGGTGTAGTGGGGGATAAACAGAAATAAACTTTTGGGAAGGATCATTACGGGGCATGATTTCATCCCTGAGCAGTTTCAGCCATATGGTCAGTTTCTCAATTTCTCTGCTAACCTCAAGGTATTGATGATTATCAGTTCCTAAGTTAATGGGTAACCAAAATTTTCTGCTTGGTCTTCTTTACCCCAAAGATGGCCGTTCTCTGGCCAAGTTCCCTTTCAACTCCACACTGTCAATTGTTCCATCCATTTCTAGAAATAATGAACAAAGACTGCTGTCTGGCTGCTTCCTGCTGGGATGGGACATCGAATGGGTTAATTTGGAAGGGAATTTCATGACATGATGGGAGAGATACTCTTTAGTTCCTTGCTTCATCTTTGAATAAGGGGTAGCTGTAAAAAGGGGTAGCTGTCTGTCCTCAGTTTTTGATCTCTTCCTGAATAATTTTCTCCTCTTGCAGCAGTTGTATAGAATGTATATAAACAAAAGAATGAGAAACAACATGATTAGTGCAGAAATGGCTTGTCCAAGAGACATATATAGAGAGTCAGTGGGTAATAAACATCCTAACCATCCAGAAAACCCTCTGCAGGCATCATATTTTTTATTAGGCTCAGGATATGTTTTCTTCCTCGTCTACTGTCATCTGGACCTTATGGTAGACCTGATTGAAGGTTTGTGAAACTGAATCTAAGTTGGTATCTAAAAGTCTTAGTTCCTCTTCTGGCCATTCAGTTTCCATGGGAATGATATCTTGAGGAGGGTAGAAACAAACAAAAGAATGAGAAACAACATGATTAGTGCAGAAATGGCTTGTCCAAGAGACATATATATATAGAGTCAGTGGGTAATAAACATCCTAACCATCCAGAAAACCCTCTGCAGGCATCATATTTTTTATCAGGCTAAGGATATGTTTTCTTCCTCGTCTACTGTCATCTGGACCTTATGGTAGACCTGATTGAAGGTTTGTGAAACTGAATCCAAGTTGGTATCTAAAAGTCTTAGTTCCTCTTCTGGCCATTCAGTTTCCATGGGAATGATATCTTGAGGAGGGTAGAAATTGGTTTCAAGGAACGACTTATCTTCAATGTCTTAGATATCATAGGACTTGTTTACAGCAAGCAAACTTATTTTGTCTAAGACCTTGGTATTACACCAGATACCAGTTTCTGTGATGGGAAAAGAAGTTTATTTCCAGGAAAATCAAATAGCTTTGCCATGGTATTGTATTGACCCTCCCAACAAAAATGACCTTTTCCATATAGCAGATGTTGTGGTTCATAGGAGTTGATAATAAAGGCCATACTTGGGAGAAACCAGAGTTCCAAGTATTTTGAGGGCACAGCCATTGCTCCCTCCTGTTTTCACAGTCGGAGAGGGAAATAGGATGCCATGTGTTTGAATCGGTTAGAATAGCCCAATGACTTCCCATAGGAAGGACTCTGATGTGATTGACAATGATCCCAATGCCTGCTAATTGGACAGCTGAATACCTCTGGGTTGTATTTGGTCTAGGCACCTGGACTTTAAGGTCACTGTACCTAAGGTCACACTTACCATCTAGGAACTTCCATAGGTAGTGGTGGGAAGGTCGTGGGATAAACCTCCCAAAGGTGTTTAGACTGGTTGTCAGGTCTGAGCATGGTGGGCCATTGTCTCATATCTCTCTCGGATTCCGTTTGTATCAGTATGGTCATTAGCCCCTGTTGAGTTAGGGTTCAAGTGTGTTCCCATCTCTGAATTTCAAAATAAGACCGTATGATTTGTTGGTTTTTTCCTACCCATTTGATAAGGGCTTCATTATCCCTCTGTGCTGTTTCTCAGCCTTTTACTTCTTCTTGGTATAACATCCCTTCTATATCTACCCTGGATAAAGAGGTCTTTTCTAGAGAATGTCTTTCTTCAGTGTCAGCAAATTCTACCTGTCCCATAATGCCTAGTCCTGTTCTCATTCCCACTAGTAGATCTATTTTTAGTCTCTGTGGGGCCAATTCTGGTGCACCCACCGTTAATGTTACTGCCAAATTATATTAATAGTCTTGGTGCAATTGGGATATATAGAGTTAACCCAGAATCTCTGGGTGTCCCAAACCATCATCAGGTGGGTGGATGTTATAAAAGTAGGCTTTTGTCTGGGTGTTACATAAAACCTTCTACAGTCGACCTGGTCTTAATGGTTGAGTTTGCACTGTCATGTAACTCTGCCCACCATTTTATTCCTATAAACCAGTTCTTGAGAGTTTTATTATTCTGGGCCATGGGTATCCATCCATGACCATAAATCTGAGGAGTTTCCGAGCATATCATGCTGTGGCAGGTTACACATGAAGCTATTATATTTTTCCCATCATACCTGGGCAGAGTCCTAAGCTTGTTATCATCAGTTTCTATAGGGACAAAATGCTCTTTCTGATTAGAATTCTTTAACAGCCTACCAGTGTCATTGTTGGGCAAATACTCTTGTTATAAAGCTGCTTTCTAACCAACTGAGCTAACCAGCCATTCTTGAGCAAGAACTCTTGTAATGAGTCATGTTTTGTTTGGCTTCTGAAGTAAAGGTATCCCAGAAAAGGATTTCCTTTAGCTAAATTTAAAGTTGAGCTGTTCCACCTGGTATCTTTCATTATATTGTTATTGAGATCATGCCGTATGACCTACGCATGTCTCATAGGAAGATCTGTAAGATTAGCAATTTCCCCAAAAATGTTTTTCAGGTTTAAAAAGCAGAGGGGGGTGGTGTCAAACACATAGAAAGGACCACGGGGATTAAAGTAAAAAGTGAAAGCATCTTCCACTGGCTACATAAAAAGCAAAACAAAACAAAATGTATTTTACTTTCCTATACAGGTATTTCAGGTCTTCCACTGGACTACAGCTCCACTGAGAATTAGAACTGTTTCTGAATTCTCAGCAGGCGCCCTTTTGACTCATGTGTGACAAATCCAGGGCTTTATACTTGAAAGCTTTAAGGCAGAATGGGTTGTTAATAAAACATCACAGGGCCCTCCTCACTTTTCTTTCAGCTGTTGGTGGGGACCTTGTTCCTTCCAAGACCTCAATAGCACCCTATCCCCTGGCAAAAAGGGATGGAATGGGTCACCAGTGGGATAAGTGCGCCTGGAAAGAGCAAACTGATGAATTAATGACA
>NW_007738141.1:34835-38428 GCF_000696425.1 Galeopterus variegatus
TGGAATGGGTCACCAGTGGGATAAGTGCGCCTGGAAAGAGCAAACTGATGAATTAATGACATTGCATGTGATTGTTTTACATACTGTTTCACTTGGATTTCATTTTCTGACTCAGGATTTCATTTTCTGACTTAAGCTTAACCTCAAAAGGACTCAACTTGGGGGCTGGCCTGGTGGCGCACTGCTACAGTGCGCCGCTTGGGAGCGCAGCGGCGCTCCTGCCGAGGGTTCGGATCCCACATACAGACCGGCCACTCGCTGGCTGAGCGAGGTGCGGGAGCAACACCAAGGGTTGTGATCCCGTTGCAGGTCGCGGTACGGGCGCGATACTGAGGGTTGTGATCCCATTACTGGTCACGATAAAAGACAAAAAGGAAAAAAAATAAAAAAAAGGACTCAACTTGAATCCACCTCTAGGTGCTACTTGAATACAGAGCAGGGCAAGGGGCAGTGCCTTATCCCAGGTCAGGTGAGTTTCTTAGCAGAATTTGGCTAAAGTGTTCTTCAAATTGTGGTTCATCTTTTCAGTTTTCCCAGCGGATTGTGGCATCCAGGACATGTAGAGCTTCCAGGTGATTTTTAAAATTCTGCTTACTGCTTGCACGACTTCAGCCATGAAAGCAGGTCCATTATCACACTGTATTAAGGCTAGCAACCCAAACCTTAGAATTATTTCTTTTAATAACATTTTTATTACTTAAGTGGCACTTTTACTTAGGGTGGGAAAGTTTTCTATCCATCCTGAGAAAGTGTCACTAACAACAAATACCTGAGATTCCCAGTGGCTCTGGGCATCTGAGTGAAGTCTATTTGCCAGTCTTCAAATGGACAAATGTCTTTATATTGTATGCCCTGTTACATAGATGTGCTTCTGTCTTAGGATTATTTGGGGCACATACTTGGCATCTCCTGGTCACATGCTGAATAATTTTCCTCATATAAGGACCTTTAAGTAGGGACCACAGCTGTTCTGTCAGGGCATCTTGACCATAATGAGTCCCCTCGTGTAGGTGTTTAACAGCTGGATACATGAGTGCCTTATGGAGCAAAATCATGCCTGTTTCACTTACTTCCCATTTCTTGGAGGGCTCCTCACCTGTGAAACCCCATTCTTAGACCCTTTCCTGATCCTCAGTGGTGTATTGAGGTATAAAGCTGGGGAGGTCTATGTGTAGGATCAAAGCCCCCACTGAACGGGAGGGCACAAGAGGGGACTTAGCTGCTTCTTTGTCTGCTTTGTCAGTGGCTCAGTTCACTTGAGTTATCATAGAATTGTCCTTTTGATATCCAGAGCAGTGTATGACAGCTACTTCTGCAGGTAATATAACCACCTGTAGAAGAGTTAGTATTTCATTAGGGTATTTCACATCTTTACTCCCAGAAGTTAGCAGTCCTCCTTCCTTCCATAGGGTCCCATGTGCATGCAAAGTCATAAAAGCATTCCTGGCATCAATGTAAATGTTAACTCTTTTACCTTGAGATGATTCCAGAGCTTGGGAGAGTGCAATCAGTTTGGCTTTTGGGCTGCAGTCCCAGTGGGGCGGGGAAAGGCCTCTGTCACCTGATTAGCAGCGACAATAGCGTAGCCAGCATAACGTTGTCCTTCTTTCATAAAGTTGCTGCTGTCGCTGTGTAGCTCCCAATCAGGATCTTTCAGTGGCTGATTGGCCGGGTCTGGTCTTCTGGAGTAAATCAAATATAACACTTCGACACACTGATGCTGTAAAGGGAGCTCATCAGAAGAAGGCAGTAGGGTTGCTGGATTCAAAGTGGTGGTAACTTGTAGGCTACTGTTAAGATTACTGAGCAGGATGGACTGATATTTCCCCATCCTCCCACTGTCAGCCAATATCCTCCCTTCTGTTCCAGGAGGGTGAGCACTTGGTGAGGCACATAAATGGTAATTGCCTGTCCCGAAGTAAATCTCTCAGCTTCCTGCACTATGTCGCAAGTGGTGGCCACTGCTTGTAAAGAGGTGGGCCATCCTTTTGTAGTTTGATCTAATTGTCTGGAAAAGTAAGCAATAGGTTGTTGTTTTAGTCTGTTTGTGTTGCTATAACAGAAATACCTGAGACTGGGTAATTTATAAGGAAAAGAGGTTTATTTGGCTTACGATTCTGGGACAGCTGCATCTGGCATGGGCCTCAGGCTGCTTCTACTCATGGTGAAAAGTGGCAGGCAGCTGGTGGGTATAAGCAGATCACACGGCGAGAGAGGAAGCAAGAGAGAGGTGCCAGGCTCTTTTCAAGCAACGAGCTCTCGTGGGAACTAATAGAGCGAGAACTCACTCATTACTCCCCTGTCTCCCAAGGAGAGCATTAATCCATTCATGAGGGATCCGCCCCCATGACTCAATCAGTTTCCAACACTGTCACATTGGGGATCAGATTTCCACATGAGTTTTGGAGGGGACAACACATCCGAACTCCATCAGTTGTGTCTCCTACTGTTGGGATAAGAACTTCTAATCCCAGCCCTCGTCTCTCATGCACATATAATTTGAAAGGCTTTCTAGGGTTTGGAAGGCCTAGGGCTGGAGCAAACTGTAATTTTTCCTTAAGCACCTCAAAGGCTTGTTGACATTCTAAAGTCCCAATTAGAGGTTCAGAGTCCAGTCCTTTTAAGGTCTCATGTAGGGGCCTTAATGTAAGTCCACAGTTGGGGATCCAGATGTAGCAAAATCCAGCCATGCCTCAGAAATGGCATTGAGTGTTAGGAGTCCTGATGGCTGCAATGGCCTGTTTTCTCTCATTTAAAGTGTTCCTTTGTCCTTTAAGTAGCTGGAACCCCAAATAGATGACCTTTTCCTTGCAAATTTGAGCCTTCTGAGAGGATACTTTATAGCCACATTTGACAAGGTGGTTTAGCACCTCTATAGAATTTTTTAAACATTTCTCATAAGTGGGGCTGGCTTGCAGTATGTCATCTAGGTGCTGTAGTAGAATTCCTTCATCAAGTTGTAAGGGCCTCAAGTCAGGAGCTAAAGTCTCACCAAACAAAATGGGAGAATTCTTAAAACTTTGTGGTAACACAGTCCAACAATATTGAAAAACCGTCATTATCTTTGGATCCTGCCATTCAAAGGCAAATTGTCATGGGCCTTCTCACCTACAGGGATACAGAAAAAAGCATCCTTCATATATAATCTGAAAACCATATATAATCTCCAGCAATTGTGGTCAATAAAGTGTATGGACTGGTAACAATACAGTGAATGTCTTGTACTATATTATGGCCTGGAAATCTTGTACAAACAGATATTCTCATGTATGTGGTCTCTTTACTGGTAAAGTTGGAGTGGTGTAGGGAGATTGGCAAGGCCTAATTAGTCCATACTTTAAAAATTTCTCTAGGACTGGTTGAATCCCTCTAAAGCTTCTTTCCTTAATGGATAGTGTTTCTTTCTTGGTATGGATGTCTGAGTCTTCGATTCAATTGACAGGGGTCGGATGTTGACTGCGTGGCTTGGGACCCCGTCTGCCCAGACTTGTGTATTCACTTTCTCATGGACTTCAGGTGGAAATGAGTCCAGGAGCTGATCTTTGGTTTGAATAAGTAGCATGTGAAGTCACAGACTTCACATCGTCAGGGAA
>NW_007738141.1:39844-41739 GCF_000696425.1 Galeopterus variegatus
TGGTCTTAGTTACCCCAAAGATGGCCATTCTCTGGCTGAGGTCTTTTTGATGATCAGCATTTTTCTTGCAGATATGGAGCAGTAATGAGTTGGGAGTGAAAGAATAAGTTAACTGGGGAGGATCCATTACCCACTTTTAAGGCTAGACACTCACAATAGCTCAGGGGTTTTAAAAGCTCTCTGTAAGGTTGATTTTAATGGTAATAATTTACTACCTCAATACGACTTGTACATCAAAAATCTTAAAACCTCCCAATTTTCCTTCAAATTGTAACCAGACTATTCAATTACTACAGGTTCCATACTTGAGCATTTAAGGAGTGTCATGATTTCCATTGTAGCGATAAACAAATCAAGGTTCTATGGATTTTGTTTGTTTTCTGGAGCATGGAACTCTGTTCTTTTAGGCTTTATACATTGTGCAATTTCTTCAGCATTTGTCTTTCTTGGCATATACTTTAATTTCCTTTTCTTTTCCTTCTTTCTCTTAGAAATGTGGGCCTAGAGCCATCCCTCCCTGAGCACTGTTAGTAGATGAGTATATTGAAAGGTGATGAGTACAAAGGGACTTGGCTGCCAGCCAGTCTGTATAATAAAAGGATGAGAATTATTTTGCTGTGAACCTAAAACTGCTCTAAAAAAAGCCTATTGAAGAGTTTTAAAAATATTTAAATAAATAAAATAAAAGGATGAGAATTCAAAATGCTAAAAGATTAGTACTGCGTGGGATTTTTTTGATCCCTGCATTTTCTGTGCACTCGAAATATAGGGACTAAGATTTGCCTCCCACAGTCCTTTGTTTAGAGGGTATTAAGCCGGCTGTGACTCCACATGCCTGCTGCACAAATGCCCCGAAGCAGATCAGAGTCCAGTCTAGACCCATGCGGTGTCACATGCCCACAGTGGGTAGGACAAGTCTGGGAACTGGGAAGCTGTTGTTTCTCTCAAAACAAATGTGGCCAACATTGTAGGGCAGAGAAGTGAGTTCTGTCACTCTGGCCTCCTTGACCCTCCCATTTGATAGAACTCCAGGAATAAGAGTAAAACCTAGAGCCTCCAGACATTTTTTTTTTTTTTTTTTTTTTCAAACCATTTTTNGAGCTGATCTTTGGTTTGAATAAGTAGCATGTGAAGTCACAGACTTCACATCGTCAGGGAAAAAAGAAGTTACTAGGGTGTTTACTTTGCAAAGTAAATCATGAACCGATGAAGGAATTGGGCACTCAGGTATAAGAAGCTGTGTCTTATGGTTTTGTCCCCTAGATAGCACTTGAGAAGTGGCAGAAAGGTCTTTTGTTGGGGTTTGCCAGTCACTCCCTTTATAGGCCTGGACCCGTTAGTCTTTTGCCAGTCTGGTGTTTAACACTGAGTACATTGCCCCTGTGTCAATTAGAAAATCTACTAGTTGATTGATTCCCCACTGTCGATTGTACCTGGGGCTCCTGTGGGGTGACTGGTTTGTTTAGATCAAGGGGAGCCCCGGGGACTCTTCATTCCTCCTCTGAGTCTCCTTGTTCCACCACCTGTTTTTGTACCCATTTCTTCAGTTTCTTTTCTTTTCCTTTCTCTAATTTCAGGCAATTGTGTCTCCAGTGTCCCATTGCCTTACAGTACATGTGTTGATTACCCCCCAAACTTTTCCTTGGGCCCCTCTTTCCCTCTCTGTTCTTATATCCTGTGTTTCCCAAAAAGACAGTAGCTTGTCTGGTTTTTCTTGTCTCCTGGGAATTATAAACTTTGGAAGCCATATGGTTAGTTTCTCAATTCCTCTGCCAAACTCAAGGAATTGATGATTGTCAGTTCCAAAGTTAATGGCTGACTGAAGTTTTCTGCTTGGTCTTAGTTACCCCAAAGATGGCCATTCTCTGGCTGAGGTCTTTTTGATGATCAGCATT
>NW_007738141.1:46284-47222 GCF_000696425.1 Galeopterus variegatus
TTCCACTCCATTTCTGTGTCGTCTCTGCTGGCTTACTTGGCCTTTGTTGTCTCGGGCTGCTTGGTCAAACCCGCAGCATGGCTTGGGTGCTCTCAGGAGTCTTCTTTTGTGACAGGCCTAAAACCTCGAACCTGTAGTTGCTTGTTTGTCATTGTAGATTAGTTGTTCAAAGATTTATTCGGTTTTTGTTGCTCTTGGAAATGCAAATAGTACTCTGGTATCACTGCTCACACTTCTCAGGGTCGTGCTGTCTCCTGGCACAGCCGCTCCAGACCCGTCGCCATCTTCTGCACTCCATTGTTCATTTTATTGAAAACAAAAGCCAGATGGGCAGGGAGTCCAGCCCCAGTCTGACATTACACTACACATAGCTATAGCTATGTGTCACCAGATGTGTTACAAGCTTGCCAGTTCCTATTAAAAATCAATAACAGTAGAAAATTTGCCAAAATTCCTTCCAGGTTAATCAGATTATAATACATGTTTCTGAAAGGGATAGCCAAACACTTGTCATGTCCATGAGTAGGCATATGTGATCATCATTGGTCTATGTATTCAGTAGACTATGTATTCATATGCAAGTGGTTGAATTAGGGAGAGCCCAACTATTGTCCCCTCTCCCACCCACACTGCCTGGACGCCACACAGCATAAGAAGATCAAAAATTTGGGGGAAAATGGGCAAAACTGAGGAATTCCTCTTGTTCTGGAATAGCACATATAATGAGAAGGTTGAAGAACATGCAATAATAGATGCTCATTTGATATAAAATCCCAGGAGTTTTTCTTAAAAAGATACTGTGGCTACGATGGGTTTCTCTTCTTCAGTATCTCAGATCCAGTAACCTTGAATTCTGTAAAACAATTGCTTCCAATCATTTTTGCTAATCAACACCCTGAAAAATGTTTTTAGAACTGTGTTCCCCCTTGCACATTTTT
>NW_007738142.1:0-529 GCF_000696425.1 Galeopterus variegatus
AAAAAAAAAAAAAAAGAAGGTGAAATGCGATACCCTTTGTCTGCCAGGAAATTAAGAAGGGAAGCGGTGTCAGCCTACGATTGTTCCCAAGAGGGACTACAGAGCAAAAGGTCCAGGTAAGCTGCTCTGAATGACGAGTGTTGGGGTCAGTCCATGTGAAAGCAAATAGATCCTGTGAGGAAGGATCTAAGGGGATGGAGAAGAAGGCATCTTTTAAGTCTAAAACTGAGAAGTAAGTAGTGGAGGCTGGAACCTGGGATAAGAGGGTGTAGGGGTTCGGGACGAGGGCATGGATAGGGATTACAGTGGAATTGATTGAATGGAGATCTTGGACCGATTGATAGGAGCCATTTGGCTTTTTTACCGCCAGTATGGGAGTATTGAAAGGCGACTGAGTGGGGCGGAGGTATCCTTTCCTGAGAAGGTCCTAGACAATGGGTTGGAGTCCGCGAAGCACTGTGGTGCTGAGGGGGTACTGAGACTGATTTATATATTTGGAGGGATCTTTTAGCCAAATTGTTATGGGCAC
>NW_007738142.1:1446-2083 GCF_000696425.1 Galeopterus variegatus
TAACGGCCACTGATAAGATCTCGGTCTGTGGAGTAGCAGGGCCCTGTTCCAGTTTTTTTAATTTAGTTTTAATGTCGGGGTAGGCTTGAGCCAAAAAGTATGTCATGAGGACATGGTGTCCCTCCTCTGAGGAGGGATCCAGGTTGGTGTATTGCTGGAGAGCCTGAGTTAGTCAATTGAGGAACTTGGATGGAGTTTCCTTCTTTTTTTGGAGAATTTCTTGGACCTTTTGGAAATTAACAACTTTGCAGGCAGCTTTCTTAAGACCTGCTATTAGGCAGGAGGCAAATTGGTCTCGTGCCTGAATACCCTGGGTTGTATTATAATCCCAATGTGGATCCTGCTCAGGAACTGCGTGTGGGCCAGTTGGGAAGTCAGGATTAACGTAATGGTTTTCATCTGCATGAGCTTGGGCTGCATCCCAGTCGCGGCCGCGCTCTTCAGGAAGGAGGGTGTTAGCCAGTAGCATGTAAATGTCATGGTGGGTGAGACTATAGGCCTGGAGAACCCATTGGAATTCCTTAACATAAGTGGTAGGATCGGTGGTAAAGGGTCCTAATTTTCTCTCTAATTGAGTAAGGTCTGCTAGTGAAAAGGGAACATGTACCGTAACAACCTCTTCAGCACCAGCTACTTC
>NW_007738142.1:3896-5704 GCF_000696425.1 Galeopterus variegatus
ACGATTATGGTAGCCCAGCCTAAGATGGCGCCCCTGGAGAGAGACTTACGTTTAGGTGAGCAGGTGGTGGGTGCGGAGAGCCAGCGTGGGAGAAAACGGACAAGAGCGAAGCGTCAGCAGCAGGAACCGCTGAGAGAGTGAAGGAGGTCCAGGAAGGAGTCCCATTGGGTAAGGGGTGAGCTCCTCCCAGATTTCGGCACCAATGAAAGGACGACAGGACCCGAGCTGACAGTTCACCGGAGAAGTTCCGCTTTATTCGGGGAGAAGCATACATTTATATAGAGCCGGGTTCCGGGAGAGGGTGGTTAGTACAAGGGGCGGTAGTTGATTGGCCGGGGGTGGGTAATGATTTCTGATAGGCTGCACCTTGGCGCCGGCAAGATTGTTAGGACCCGGAAGAGAAAAGCACCATGTTTTAGGGAGTGCCTCCTTTGGGGTCTTCTATGGGGCCTTACAGGACCAGGATCAGAATCATCTAGCATCCTTTCTTTAGGACAGTAGTGTATTCATTTGTACATAATCTTGTACATTGCATTAATATTCTTATGCATTATTCGTTGATGATCATTGCCTAGATCCATTGACTCACTAGGAGTAACAGAATGGTGGTATTCTAACTTTAATATTCCTTTTAACATTATTCAAAAAGTTAAAGACATTTTAAAATACACAAGAAATGGTATCTATAACAGTAACCAAACTAAAAAAATTAGTACTTAATTCTTTTTTTCAATTTAAAATTTCATCTAAGCCAGGGGTCAGTGAAGTTTTTCTGTAAAAAGCCAGATAGTAAATATTTTAGGCTTTGTGGGTCATACAGTCTCTGCTGCAACTACTGAACTCTTGTAGCATGAAAGCAGCCATAGACAATGTGTTAATGAATGTGTGGTTTATTGCATTCTAAGAAAACTTTATTTACAAAAACAGGCAGCAGACTGGACTTAATCTGAGGGCTGTCGTTTGCCGACCCCTGATAAAAGCTAAAGCATTCACATTTTTGGATACAACTTTTAATTTTTAACATTTTATAACAGGTCAATTTCAACCATACACAAAAGCTGAAAGAATAGCATAATAAATTCTCACATATCCATTAACTACCTTCAACAGTTTTCAACCTAGGACCAATATTCATAAATATTCATATCCATTTCATCCATAAGTAGCTTAGTAAGTGTCTCTAAACATACCCTCAATACAATTACCACACCTAACAAAATTAAAAATATATATATTTTAAATTTGTGATTGAAGGGGCTGGCTGGTTAGCTCAGTAGGTTAGAGCATGGTGTTATAACACCAGGGTCAAGTGTTCAGATCCCCATACCAGCCAACTGCCAAAAAAAAAAAATTGTGATTGAATTAAAAGCCTAGTCAGATCCATTCTCAATTGATTAGTATGTCTTAAGTCTCTTTTAGTCAATAGGTTCCTGCTCTATCTTTTTTCCCCCTCGCAATATGTTTGATGAGAAACTGGATCATTTGACCTATAGAGTTTCTCAGTTTAAATTTTGATTATTGAATCCCAGTACTGTCATTTAGCATGTTCCTCTGTCCTCCAGATCTTCTACAAATTGAAAGTGAGGTATAGGGGCCGGCCCGGTGAGGTATAGTGGCGGCGCTCCTGCCGAGTGTTAGGATTCCACATACAGACCGGTTCCCGCTCACTGGCTGAGCGAGGTGTGGGAGCAACACCGAGGGTTGCGATCCCGTTGGGTTGCGATCCCGTTGGGTTGCGATCCCATTGGGTTGCGATCCCGTTGCCGGTCCCGGGCCGGTACGGGCGCGACACTGAGGGTTGCGATCCG
>NW_007738142.1:5951-22744 GCF_000696425.1 Galeopterus variegatus
GGTTCCCGCTCACTGGCTGAGCGAGGTGTGGGAGCAACACCGAGGGTTGCGATCCCGTTGGGTTGCGATCCCGTTGGGTTGCGATCCCATTCGGTTCCCGCTCACTGGCTGAGCGAGGTGCAGGGAGCAACACTGAGGGTTGCGATCCCGTTGGGTTGCGATCCCATTGGGTTGCGATCCCGTTGCCGGTCCCAGGCCGGTACGGGCGCGACACTGAGGGTTGTGATCCGTTGCTGGTCATGAAAAAAGACAAAAAGGAAAAAAAAAAAAAAAAAGAAAATATCAGGTTAATTTTTCAGTTAGAACACTTTACATGTGGAATTGTATACTTCTGTTAAGAGGCCTATTTTATGTCCTTCACAGCTATTGATGATCATTGGCTAGATCTGCTAACTCATTAGAAGTTACAGAATGGTGATATTCTAATATTCTTTCTTGACTTACTAGCTGCAATACTTCTACAAAGAGAAACTGTCCCTAAACAGCTATATAACTTTCCTGATAGAGTTGATAAATGAAAAGCAGAATGAATGATTTTTCCTCTTTATTTGACAGATTTAAAAATAATGAATTGTTTCCTTAACATCCTCGAAAGGTGACCAATGAATTTTTAATGGGTATCTCCTTAAAGTACAGATGCCCAGACCCTACCGCAGATGTACTGAATCAGAGTCTCCAGAACTAGGGCCTGGCCTCTGCATGTTTAAAAATCTTCCTGAATGATTCTGAAGCATGGTCCAGCAATTGAGAATGTATGGACCAGATGACTGCTAATATTCATCCCAGCACTACCCTTCTGCAAGTCTATCATGTGCAATTAATTACAGATTACTTATATCGCTACCCCTTGTTCTCCCCTCTCTAACATGGCTGCTGAAATAATGTCAACCATATGTTTGGACAACACCTAGACATTATTAATAGTGCAGCCAATTCCTTAAGAGAGCTGTATAGCTGACCAGGGACACTTTTATTTGCCATCCAAAGGACGGTGGTTGATACCTTCAAAGTTTAAGGAATTCAGGATGCCTATGATGTTCTTTAGTCCTCTGATTCCAAACTCCCACAGATCACAAGCACATGGATTAATGTCAGAAATTCACCTGTGGAGATGGTTTTTCTTGTTATGAAATATCCATGAAAGCAACACACAAGGGTGGGATTCAGGGGCCAAGCCAACAAGCCATAAGTTACTATGGTTATCAATTTATTGAAACATAAGACAGACATTTATTGGAGTCTAGGAACAAATTCATTCAAATCCTGCCTCTCCCATATACTATGTAACTAGTGTAAAATTACCTAATTACTTTGTGCCTTGGATTCATTGCCACTAAAATGGGGATAATAGTACTGTAGTAACTATCTCATTGAGTTAATCTGAGGATTAAATAGATTTATGTACACAAAGTGTTTAAAATAGTGTTTTGTTCTTAGATTGCTAACCACTAATATTATTTAGAGCCAGGAATGTCACCTTTGTGGTGATTTAAAATCTATAACAGGATGGCTAGATACAAACAGACCACAACTTGTGGCTTTTGAAAAACCTCGGAGTCCTTATTTTAAGGACTTCAAGATCAAGACCAGAGCAGAATGTAATTCTCCTTTACACATTGTAAGAGTGGTCACGTGAATACTGACAGCTAGAGGGGGAGGGTTACAGTATCCACGAATCCTAGTAAAACAAAAGTTTTGAACCACTACTGCTCCTCTAATTCCACAGTTTATGGGAGTTCAAAGCCCCCCTTACATCCTAACAATACTTTTTGCAACTTTATTTGACCACCTCAGACTCCAGCCTCTTGCTTTTGAAGTGCATCCCGTGTACAACGTCATATTGACATAAGCAATGAACACAGCCCTTTCTTCAATTCACTCTCACTCCTACAGAGCATTCATAAAATTAAAAGGCTTTGCTGGCAATTTAGGGGAAAGACTCCCGTGTACAACGTCATATTGACATAAGCAATGAACACAGCCCTTTCTTCAATTCACTCTCCTACAGAGCATTCATAAAATTAACAGGCTTTGCTGGCAATTTAGGGGAAAGATGAAAAAGAGGTTTGCCTTACATTGGTGAAAACCACCTCCTGTGGTCACATAGATACAGTCATCCTTGAACTATCTTTGACGCAGTGCAGTCCTAAAAAACTTTGTATGATGATGGATATGTTCTGCTACTGCACAGTCTAAAAGAGTCATCACTAGCTACATGTGGCTTTTGAGCACTTAAAGTGTGGCCAGTGTGACTGAGAAATTGAATTTTAACTTTATTTCATTTTAATATATCTAAATTTAAATAACTATATGTGGCTAGCAGCTACCTTATTTATAGCATGCTCTAGTCCCCTCCCTGTAGACTCCTGGGCTTTTTACCCAAGCATCCCAGACTCTCCAACCTTTTCACTCTTATCATCATCATTTCAGACCTTCCCTTAATTTATGCCAAGCCGTTTCTTCTGCAATGATGCCTTAGCACCAGCTGATAGCCATGACTTTGGATCTCTACTTACTATGTGATTCTTGACAAGTTAATTTCTTTGTGCCTCAGACTCGTTGCCTGTAAAATGAGTATAATAATAGAAACTATCGCATTGAGATAATCTGAGAATTAAGTAATACCCATTTGTACAAAGTGGAATACATATCTCAAATGGGCTTAGCATAAATTATCTTAAAGAAAGATATTTTCATACCTAAAAGCAATTCTTTTTTTTTTTGTCCTTTTTGAGACCGGCCGCACTGCGCTCAGCCAGTGAGCGCTGTGAGTGCACCAGTCATCCCTATATAGGATCCGAACCCGTGGCGGGAGCGCTACTGTGCTTCCAGCGCCACACCCTCCTTGAGCGCTGTGAGCGCACCAGTCATCCCTATATAGGATCCGAACCCGTGGCGGGAGCGCTACCGTGCTCCCAGCGCCACACCCTCCCGAGTGCGCCATGGGCTCAGCCCAAAAGCAATTCTTATTACAGATGTTAAGAAATATGATCTTTACCTTGTTACATAATTTTAGGCTGCACTGTCCAATGCAGTAGCCTCTGGCCACATGTGGCTATTTAAATTTAAATTTTAACTAATTAAAATTAAAGTTCAGTTTCTCAGTCGCACTGGTCACATTTCAAGTACTCAATAGCCACATGTGGCTAGTGACTATCACATTGAACATGGCAGTTACAGAAAAGTTGTATTGGGCAGTGGCAGAACATTATTATTATCTTCTTGAACTCAATTGAGAAAAATTGCCACAGTAGATCAGAAAACCAATTAAATTGGAGAAATCAATCAACAGCAGGTTTGGCCCCTTATCATTCGCACTCTCATTCTTGCCAGCCAATCTATATTCTCACCTTTTATTTTTCCCTTTTGCTACTTCCTCTCCCATAATGACAGTACTAATTAAATGTATTTAATAAATATGAGTAAAATACTGTAGATCTAATTTTAAATGTTGTCAAGAATACTTTCTCCAGAATTTATTTTCTTCTAAGCCTTCACAGCAGAGGAGATTATGTCTTTCATTTTATTAAGACTATGTCATATCTGGCAAAACAACAGGCATAATCCTATTCATTTTCTGCAGCTATAGCACAGCTAGGCACAACAGATAACTTTATGGACATTTTTTATTTAGTCCTATTTGCTCATAGGTCAACAGAGCCTGATATGAGATGGTGAATGGAAGAGAGCTTGGATCCATGGTGTGTATGTGTGTTCACATTCATGTATTTCTTTAGTCATTAATTGTAGTTGACAGGAACTTGTCTGGGCAGTTAATGAAAGTTCTACCATTAAGCTGCTATTCTCTGGGGCATCTGCCCCAGTGAGAAATGTTGTCATTAGTACGTGATGGAAACTTTCTTCCAACTTACAGAAGCTTATTCTGAGAGCACACAGTATTGCTGCAGATATTGTTCTGAGTATAGGCTGCCAGAATAAGCCTGTTTTAATCCTGGTAAGAGTACAAATAAATAGAAAGGTACTTAGTAGAGAAAAGATTAAAATGGCCCATCATCCTGAAGAGTGTTTAGTTAGTGCTTGTTTTCATTTGAAGAAAATAAAAACAAGTAAATAAAATAAAGTGTTTAAAAATGCTATTAAAGAAAATAACAAAAACAACAACAACAAAAAAACAACTCACTACTGATCTTCAAAAATAAAATGTTGCCACATATTTTGGTTGTTTATGTGCAAATGGAAGAGGAGGGTGGTCCAGATTCAAACACAAGTGGTCTGAGTCAGACTCTGTCAGTCCTTACAAGCTGTGTGAGTGTGACCTTGGACAAATCACTTCACTTCTTTGAGCCATTATTTCCAGGCATCTCTAAACTTCAGCGCTCAGGTCTCTGGGTTCCCTCTCTGGGTTGAAGAATGTCTTAGGTCAGTTTCCTTAGAAAACAGACTCTAAGATAGAGATTTACTAACAATAGTTTTTGGAAGAATGCCTTTGAGAACAACACTGTGGAGGCCTAAGCAAAGCAGGGTTGGGGAGAGGGAGATATTGAATTTCAGTGAATCAAACAGAGTTCTCAGCCCTGGAGTTAGGATAGCTCTTCAAAGTTGTCCTAAATGAAGACAAGCGGACCTGGATTTGAACTCCCACATTCAACAGCCATGCCTTGAGGGCTGTCCTTTGGCTAATGGCAATTCACAGAGAAGGATGTGATTTGTCAGGGTTCCCAGCAGCTGGGGGGATGAGTGTCTAAGTCCTAAATGAGCAATCTGGGCAGCATCCACTATAAAAAGGAAAACACATCTCCTTTGGCTCCAGGTTCATTTCATCAGTGTGAGGTCTGATTTCCATGACCCAAGTAAGGAAAATCATAAGGTTCACAGTGAACCACCTGTCTTAGGAGGGATTCCTAGATAAAGACCCTGAGATGAAGATTTATGTGAAAGTGATTTACTAGGAAATTGTCCCAAAGTAAATCTGCAGAGAGTGGGGAAATGAGACCAGAAAAGGAAGGCCAAGCAAGGGTATCAAGCAAAGTCCTACAGGAGGTAACTTTGGCTCAATTCTACAAGAGAGCTTTGACGACAGTATAGGTACTTCCTCAGAGTTGTTCCCATCAGAGGGCAAGGGAGCTGGCATATTTATATGGCCACATCCATCAGCCACTGGTTAGGAACTGCCTCTGGATCTTAAATTCCCAAGCACTTCCAACTCCCCAAGTGTAGGCAAATTGGATTCCAGTTGCTTGGGGGTGACCCTTCAACAAAAACACAAATGCTGCCTCTACCAAGTGAAAGCACAAAAAGGACCCATGTGCGTTTTTGGGTGGTTTTTTTTGACAGCTGGCTAGTGTGTGGAACCCAACCTTGACCTTGGTATTACAAGGCTGTGCTCTAACCAACTGAACTAACCTGACAGGACCCTCCATGTGTATTAAAATGATAAAGGGATTGGGGTGGCTATAGGTGGAGAACTCACAACTCAAAGTCTGGGCTCATCATCTTTGATAAACCTACATGTGGTACGTTTCAGGTGGGAGCTAAGTCCAGTTTCTGGTCACATCTATGCTCCAATATGAGAAGAGGAAACAGTCAAATTTACCAATCACTCCTTTCTTAGCACAGTAACACATTCTCTAATAGCAAATGTTTACCAAAAATAAATAGTTAAATAAACCTTGAACATACTTATCCTTTTCCCAAGAACAAGTAATAATTTGTAGGCCAGGGCAGTCCTAACCCAGATTAACGAAATACAACATCACTGTCATGAACAGAATTAATCTTGGATTCCCCCAACACCTTTTGAGAATACATCATCTTCACTTCAAGCAAGGTTTTGAAATACAGCCTTTTAAAAATTCATGTATGATGTTTTTATCAGGGAATTTATCCCAAATCATGTGTGCTTATTTGTATAGTATTATGAAAGTTTCCTTTTCGTTCATCCTGTAAGTGTGTACTAGTGATCTCCTCAATGCAATAACTTTCTAAATTGCTTTTAAAGGTGACTTTAAAAAGCTTTTTACAATGATATTCAATACAAGTATTGTGAGGTCATACCCCCAGAAGTAATTACTGTAACCGTGTTACATTTCTTTGCCTTCTTTTAAGTTATTTCATCAGATTACTTCTATCAGAATCTAAGACTCATATTAACAAGTGTTATTTCAGGCTAGTATCTCATTCCCAAATACTACTTTATTGTTCAAAATTTAAAAATCAAGAGAGAGCCCCATAATAGGAAAACATGCTAAGAACTTTGATATTCAGTAACTCCCTCTTTTATGGAGGACAATTTGGGAGTACAACCCTTGCTTTATAATGATAAAAAAAATAAATAAAAGGAAGCCAACATTAATCACACTAAAGTGTTGGTTCTCATTTGCAGGTGGAAAAGTGGGGATATTAGGCAAGAACACAAACTTTATTAGACCTGCTACAAATAGGCTTTTTTTCTCCACCATAGGATCCCCTGTAATGTTATTGATCCTGTCTACAAGCACAATACTAAATGCATTTCTATACAAAAGCTAAAGAAAAGGGTTTGTTCTCTTTCACCATATGATCATTTTGAAGAAATGACTTAGGTATGATATCAAAAATCAGCATGGATGTCATACTGAAAATGAAATACTCTATTGATTATTTTACTAATCCCTACTATAATTTACTTGAAAAATGTACTATCTTTGT
Organism: Galeopterus variegatus; assembly: GCF_000696425.1. NCBI lineage: Eukaryota > Metazoa > Chordata > Mammalia > Dermoptera > Cynocephalidae > Galeopterus > Galeopterus variegatus. Next base: position 12,600 of record NW_007738142.1, read on the forward strand.
AATAAGCACGCAGTTTTCTAAGAATTTAGGTGAGAGATCTGTATATGAGGGGTCTTCAAAAAGTTCATGGAAAGACTCATATTATCCTTTAATATTATTTTTCCACGAACTTTTTGAAGGACCCTTATAATTTTTTTAAAAACATGGTTTGTAAAAAATAAAAGGCCATTTAAATTAAAGGCAATTTATAAAACATTTTGCAAAGTCTGTTTTGTGAGGACAGCAGGTTAGAAATTGCGAATGAACTAGCTCTTATGTCGTTCAATAGGTAAAGTGTGCAAGTTAAGTATATTTAAATTTGGTCAGGTACATATAGCTTCAGGGATTTACAAAGAAAGATTACAATCTAAATTGGAAGGTATATATGATTACCTGTAATTTAGGGAGAATTAAATTTTTTGCTCAATTTCCTTAACATTCTATTGTTGGAATATTATCTTTGTTTCTAAATACCTTACGATTAAGTTTAAAAATTACTGTGAAACACACAAAAACCTCTAATAATCAAAAAATGGCAGTAGGCTCAGACAATTTGGCCCTGTTATAATTCATATTTCTTATCTGCAGAAAGGAGAGACACTATGTCTTATCGCCTGTCTTTTATCTGATTTTGATTGAGAATTCCAGCTACGTTTCTTATTCTGTTGGAGACATACTGCAACCAGACAAAGGATCTTAAGGTAAAGAACAGGAAACAGGTATTGATTTCCTTTATCCACCCAGTCTCTTTGTATCTTTTTGTATTGTACTATGATGGATTAGGTGGACAGGCCAGCAAATGTTTCACGTTTGCTACCGATTCGATGCGCTTTAGAAAAAAAGAATTTGAGGCATATGCTAGTAAAGAGACCCGGTCTGGGTCAGTGTGATAGGTAGCAAAGCATATGTTCCCCACATCAGAAGGCTCCAAACCTCTTAGCTAATACCTTATTTAGCTCTTTTAGCTCTCTCTTACTACACACATTACTACACACACAGGTATCTTACTGAAATAAATACTGACACTTTTCTTAATCTAAGATTTCTTTTCGTCACTTCTGTCTTTCTCTTCTCTGTAGTGAATATGGTCATCAAAATTATGCTTTCTTGTTCTCACCTATAATCTTCTAGGTCAGTATTTCTCAAAGTGTACTCCATAGAGAGAGTGCATCCAAACTATCTAAGATAAAATGCAGATCCTAAACCAATTGATTCAAGGTCTTAGGGAGGGGGCCCAGGAATCTGCATTTCAACACAAGAGCCTTATGCACATCGAAGTTTGAAAGTCAATAATATAGGTTGTTATATGATTTACACACTAAATTAAAGTAAAATTCAGCCTTTCTAAGAGCTTTTCAACACCTGTAAAAAAGGAAAAATACAAGACTAAATCGTGTTGGTATACCAGCTTCCCTGGCCTCAGGAACATCCCAGCCCCTCCTCTCTACTCCTTTAAGGGCTTTCCCATTCTTCTCTTTTTCAGTGGTTAACTATTTGCAACACAAGTAAGCCATCATTGTCTGAACATTTCTGGCCCCTCATCCCATTTCACATTTCTAATTTCTCCCGACATTCTCTCTCTCACTCCCTTTAGGAGAATGAAGTTCAACAAATTGAAAAACTAAAGACAAAACAATTATAGAAGAAATATAATGATGGAATGAATGGCTCTCAGCCAGATACTACATGGGGCTGGGAACAGGTGGTCTGTTTTAGCCTCTCTCCATTCCCACATCCCCATGTCTCCCCTCTTCCTCATCATAGCTCCTCTCCCTCCAGCCATCCAGTCCTTTAGCTCTCTCACCAACACTAAATATTATCAATCTTCTGATTTTAGTCATTTGAATAGGTGCATAGTGGTATCTCATTATAATTTTCTGATGACTAATGATAATGAGCATCTTTTATTTTATATTTATTTATTTACTTATTTATTTTGGGTGCTGGCCAGTATGAGGATCCAAACCCTTGAAATTAGTGTTACAACATAGCACTGTAACCAACTGAGCTAACCAGCCAGCCCCATGAGCATCTCTTAAGGTGCTTTTTATTGCCATTCACATAGCCTCTTTTCTGAAGTACCTGTTCAAATCTACCAAATTTTAGATAGGTTGTTTGTTTTCTTGCACACACACACACACACACACACACACACACAGAGAAAATACTTTTATTCTTCTTTTTGAATTTCTTTTGTTCTTTAATAAAACACAAAGCTACTACTCCCTCCTGCCCCTACCCCCACTTTATAACTTTTGCTAAAGTCTAAGCATATAGAAAGACACCTCACACAGGATACTTTTGATTCTGAACTTAAAGCATTGATTCTAATGGTAGGCAACAGACATAGTAGTCAAGGATGGAGTCTAATTTTGTCTATGCGAGATAGTATTTTTACGTTCATGTAATCTGCAAGGTACAGGAACCCAGTATTAATATTGCCCCTGTTTTGTTTTGGTGTAACAAACTGATTAGGCACACAGGTTGCAGAGTCATTGGGTTCACATACTGCCACCACCACTTACTAGATGCATGTCATTAGGCAAAGTGTCCCATCAATCTGTGCCTCAGTTTCCTCTGCTATAAAATAGGGCAATGATAATACTTACTTCATAGGATTCCTATGATACCTAAATGCTGTCATTTGATGTACTTTGAACAGTACAAGTACATAGTGAGCACTCAGTAAATGTTTGCTATTATCAGGATGAAGAATCTGAGTTTTGTTCATCAAAGTGCTCACCCAACTACATTCTTTCCAGAATCCTTATCAATACATCATCTCTCTCCTGTAGTATCCAATTCTATTTCTACAACTATTTTCTAGATCAGCAATATCTGGAGACTTCTTTTCCTCTTGTTCCTAGGTGATTTGCAAAAGCAATGGCAGAGAAGCAGGTGGTATGAACAAAGGTTTTACCTGATTGTATTTAAATTTTATATTGGGGGCTGGCCAGTTAGCTCAGTTGAATGGTTTGTTAGAGAACTGGTTAACAGCAATGTCAAAGGTTCAGATCCCCATACCAGCCAGCCACCCCCCAAATATAAAAATAAATAAATAAATAAATTTTATATCAATTTATACCAATCTGTTCCTTGGGAATCTAATTCTTTTTAGAATATTTTAACAAAGTCCTGAGATAACTTAAAGCTCAAGAGAGGGAGAGAAACTAGACACATTCCAGAAGGAGGCTAGGAGTAACATTTGACAATCAGATTATTTTATTTCTAGGCAGAAAATTAGTTTCCTCCAGGACAAACAGAGGAAGTGAAACTTTAACAACTTTTGGCTTTGAACTTCAGGAAGCCCTAAAAATTCCTGAACAAATCAAGATGCATTATATTAATATAATAAAGGGCAAAAACCATATGATTATTTCAATAGATGCAGAAAAAGCATTTGAAAAAAATTCAACACCCATTCATAACAAAAACTCTCAGACTAAGAATAGAACTTCCCTAACCTGATACAGAGCATTATATAAATAACCCACAGCTAACAGTATACTTCATGCTGAAAGACCAAATGCTTCCTTTCTAAGATCAGAAATAAGAAAAGGATGCCTGCTTTCACTACTTTCATTCGAATTTGTACTGAAGTTTCTACAGCTAGTGCAATAAAAAATATTTTTTTCTAAATGAAGGGCACCCAGAGAAAGAAGTAAAACTGTCTTTATTTGAAGGTGGCACGGTCCTGTATAAAATTCCAAAGGAATTTCACTAGAACTAGTAAAGGACTTTAGCAAGTGTACAAGAATACAAAAATTAATTGTATTTTTATATACTAACAATAAACAATCAGAAATTGAAATTAAGAAAATTCCTTTACAATAACAGTGAAGAGAATAAAATACTTAGGAATAAATTTAACAGAAGAAATGTAAGACTTGCACACTGAAAACTACAAAACATCATTGAAAGAAATTAAACAGACTTAAGGAAATGAAAAGATATTTTGCATTCATGGAGTGGAAGACTCAATATTGTCAAGATGGCTATTCTTCTCATAGTGGTCTATAAACTCAATGCAATCCCTATCAGTATTCTATCGGAGAGGCTAAAAAAGTATCTCTGTTAGTTTGCCCCCTATTTTGGGGCCCGGGGCAAGGGTACAAATGGAAGTCCCAGACACAGCCTACTCTCTCCTCTTCCCACCCCTTAGCTCTGTATTACACCCGGAGGGGCTTCATTTGCCTTTGTGTGTGTGTGTGTGTGTGTGTGTGTGTGTGTGTGTGTGTGTGTGTGTGTGTGTCTCTCCTGGCCCATAGGTACAAGTTCCAACCCTACCTCCCCTAGCCCTGTTACAAACAGCTCCACCTTGGCCACCCCTTCAACCTAGAGATGTGCACACCAGTAACAAAGTCCTCTTTCTTGAGTACAGATCCAGGGAAGAAGTCCAAGCAATCGCTAAGAAAAAGCTCTCTTGGAGCCATTTGGGCAACAGAATTCCTGTCCACTGTCCTGCTTACTTGGGCATGGTCTAGAAGCAGAGGCATGGGCTCCAGATGGAGCTTGGCCGCACTAACTCCTCAGAAGGGAGCCAAAGAGGTGTGCTCTAAAGCAATGCTTCTCAAATTTTAATATGGAAGCGAATCACTGGTGATCTTATTAAAATGCGGGTTTAATAGGTCTGAAGTAAGTCCTGATACTCTGCATTTCTTCAATCAAGCTTCCGGGTGGTAACCTGCTGCTGGTGTGTGGACCACATTTTTAATATCTCCAGGCCCAGGTGAGGGGCCCCACTAAGCTGGCTCTAAGGGCAGAACTCAGCTGTGGAATGGGAGTGATATATATGGGAGTGGAAGAATGCTTTAGAACTATCAGGACTCCATCACCTAGGACTGAGCACATTGGTGATGGCTGACAGAGAGCCAACAGTGTTTGCTGTACTGGTTCTTGAAGTGCTTATAGTCTAATGGGCAAGTGAGACAAACAAATAATTGCAAGACATTGTATAATGGGGAATAATAGAGGTATATATAAAGCACATAGGTGACAAAGCAGAGGTGTGTCCCGACCTGTGGGATATTCAACGCAGACCCTGGAGGGGGAAGTGGGAATGGGATGAGACAAGAGACGCGAGAAATGGAGACAAGACAGTATTCTGATCAAGTCTCGTTTATTGGCTCTAAGGTTACATCTTATATAGGAAAGAAGCAGGCATACTGCAGGAAGTTAGGAATGCAGGAATGCGATAAGGTCTTGAGAGGAAACAAAGACAGGACATTCCTGACACAGTGCAGCCCCCAATCTTTACAGCAAAGCAGAAACTTGAAAGAAGATAAAGGTCACCCTTGAGTAAACTTGCACAGCCGGGAACACAGAATTCCCGGCACAAACAGATTACAAGGCAGTTATCACATAAGCATGGCCATCTTGGCGCAAGCAGGTTGTCACGCAGGCATGGTCACACAAGGAGGGGTGTGGGGCTACAGGCTCCCAACAGAGGTGGTGATTAACTGTTTGAAAAATGTTTCACAGAGGAAGTAATGTCTGCGCAGAGCACTGAGGGGTAAACTGGGTTTCATAGAGGACAAAGAGGGAAAGGGGATTCGAGGAAAAGGGATTCCTGTATCTGTTGCAGATTGTATTTTCCAGAGATGGCTGCAACAATATCTCTAGTCCCTTAAAACCTAGAAACTTTTTACTCTCCTATCAATAGATGAAGTCTAAATCCCTTTTCCTTGAATCAGGGTGGATTGATAGGATTACTTCCACAAATAAAATGTGGAGAATTGACACTATGTAACTTATGAGGCTAGATTAGAAAAGGTTTTGTATCTTTTGTCTGGTTTTCTTGGGATGCTTGCTTTTGGAACCCAACCACCATGCTGCGAGAAAGTCAAGCAGCCCACGGAAAATCTTGGTAAAGAGGAACTTTGATCCTCACCCACAACTCCTATTGAAATCCTACCTGACAGCTAACACCAATTTGCCAGCCATGTGAATTAGCCATCTTGAAAGCAGGTCTTCCAGCGTTCAATCAAACTGCTCCAGGTGACACTGTGTGGAACAGAGATAAGCCATTTCCACCAGGCCCTGACCAAATTTCAGATTCATGAGCAAAATAAATAATTGTTGTTTAAACCGTCAACTTTTAGACTGGTTTGTTATGCAGCAATAGATTCCCAGAACAATATCTAAAGGTAAAGAGATATGAAGCAGCCTGGTGTTTGGGGGCTTTTTTTGCTGGCTGGCCCATACGGTGATCTGAATGTATGACCTTGGTGTTCTAAGGCTGTGCTCTAACCAACTGAACTAACCAGCCAGCTCTGACTGGTGTTTTAAAATATGACACAAATAAGGGCATGTTTATGTATAACTCATTATGTATAACTCAGCTATTAGAAATAAAAAAATAAAAATATGGGACATGTTGGGAATGTTGAAGTTGTGATGTGGAAGAGAAAAAGTTTAGTAAACAAACCATTAATAGTGTAAATGTTATGAAGTTGTACTGTGTAGTCAACCATGCTTGGATTAATTATTATTCATGACTGTCATTAAATGTTCTAGATATAAATGTAAATATAAAAAAATACAGTAAATTTTTATTAAAAAGAAAATACTAATCTATTGCGTATAATTATCTACTCAGGTAGACAGTTTCCAAAAGAAATCAATTTATCATTTTTATTATCAAAGTGTAAACATGACATAATTTCAGAAACAAATAAAAAACCCATCTGAATTCTTTTACGGGAGATAAGTTCGCATATTCTTGGGATAAAAGTACATAATTCAGACCTGTCATCAATCCCATGTTTTTCCCCCTAAGCACATATTTCTAAGAGAAACAACCAGGAGTTTCTGAAAGAGATAAAAGTTGTTATTTTTTTAAAGCTGACAACATTAATTTCTACAGGCCTTAGGAGTGGTGGGTGCATCATAATTTGAGAGTTAAAGATTTAGAATGAAGTGAATTGATATGCCAAGATTATTTCCTGGGCTAGTGGGTTTCTTGAGGTTTTTTTTTTTTTTTTTTAATTGTTATTCTTTCGACCCTAATTTAACATGTGATTGAAAAGCAGAATCCCAGTGCAGCATAGGAATTTATATTACACTGTGCTGTTGGGAATCAAAGATTCCTGGGATGGGGCTAGCAGGTGACAAATAGCTTCCTTCTGCTCTCAGCTGAGCTGAGTCCTCCTAGAATATTGTGTTCAGTTCCTGACACCATATTTTAAGAAAAACATAGACAATTTAGGGTAAATTTGGAAAAGAGTGACTTAAATGGTGAGGCAACAAAAAACTGTGTCATGTGAGGGATGTATTAGTCCGTTTGTGTTGCTTATAATAGAATACACAGGACTAGGTGATTTATAAAGAAAAATGAAATTTATTGCTTACAGTTTCTGAGGCTGGGAAGTCAGGAGTGTCTGTCTTGCTCTCTGCTCGCTCTGCTTCCACTATCTTGTAATGTGAGACCCCTGGGTCACTGTCACCACCACCAGATGGACTTTGGACTTCCCAGCCTCAGAAACTGTAAGCAATAAATTTCATTTTTCTTTATAAATCACCTAGTCCTTAATCACCTCTTTAAGGCTCCACCTTTCAATTACCACTATAGGATTTCCCACCCTCTCAACAGTTACAGTGGAGGCTAAGTTTCTAATACATAAAACTTGGGGGACACAATTCAAGCTTCAGGGAGTTTTGGGGGACATAATTAAACCCACTACAAGGGACAAATGAAGAAAAGGGAGATGTTTACTTCAGGGAAGAATCAACTCATGGAGCATGTCTGTCATCTTTAAATAATAAAAGAGCTTTCCTGCAGAGGGGCTATTAGCATTTTTCTATAGCCCCAAAAGCATACCGAGAAAAGGATTAGGAGCCAATTTTGGTGTGAAGAAAGTCAGAGCTATCCAGAGATGAAACTGGCTATCAGGGGAGGTAGGCGGTTCCCATCACTGGAGATATTCAAGCAAATTTTTTGGAATGAGTTCTAAATCAGATGGTGGTTAGATTCGACATCCTTTCCACTATTGTCAGTGCTTTGACCTCCTTCAGAAGCCCCCATATCATCGCCTCTGGGAGTCACCACGTATGTTCTCACATGTGTTCATAATAAAGGCCATTTCCTTCTTTCCACTTCCATAAGTGATGGCATTTCCTGAAGTCTCCAAATCCCCAGAGGTAATTTGCTCTCTACCACTGGCTAAAGGGTCAATATCATCCTCCACCGATTGGCCCCAAATAGCTTTGCACCAATGCCTCCCCGTGTGAAAGGTGTACCACTGTGCCACGCTTCGATAGTGCTGGTGACACTTCTCACTCTATTTGTCAATTCCCTCAACACGGCAATGCCTGACTTCCTCCCTTTTTTGCGTTATGCTGATTTTGTGGCAAATAGCTGTTAGTTCTTAGTCATAGAATTTCTTCTCCTTGGACTTAAGTGAAAGTCCACAGGGGTTGAGTAGGAATAATCAGGAAGCAACAGATTGAATGTCTTGCTTAAAATTGGCTTTACCCATTATCCTTAGCAAATCTTCTATGCCTCCAATCTCTTTTTCTGCAGTCAGTTCTTCTCAGGACACTCCTTGGTTCCTCATTCAAATATCCCACTTCTAAGAGCTTGCTCTACCACCATCAGTACATATCTGTTCTGAATCCTATGTCAGACTCAAGCTGTGGCCCATCCTTTTTCCCTTTCCCCATCTGCCCCCTACCCCGCCCTATATGATTCTATAGTTCAAGTGAGATAAGATAATTACTCTCAGGCTTGAGGGTGATATGACCTCCCACTTATCAAAGCACTAGGAAGACTAGGAGCTCACACTTCTATTGTACTTAATTTGCTTCAAGCTCTATTCAAATGCTTACATACATTAACTCACTTAGTCTTCCCTCTTACCCTATATAAGAATTAGCTATTAAAATAATCCCCATTTGTAGGGGAGGATTCTGAGGCAGTAAGAAGTTAAGTCACTTATGATCACATAGCAAAGCAGAGCCAGGATCATGAATCCAGACAGCCCAGTTCTAAAGCATCTCTGTACCAACCAAGAAAAGTACAAACCAGGGCAAGACTTTTCCACCTTCTGTCTTTGTTTCCTTCTGAGGTTTCTCTAAATTGAAAATATTTTTATTTATTGTACTAAAAACATTGTAATAACTATAAAAAAGAAAACCTGGTCCACAGTTTCACTGCTCAACAAATCTCTGATTCTTAAATGTCATTATTCTTTCCTTTCTGTTCTGATAATCTATTTGACAACGGACACTTCTACACTTACTCTTGTGGTATCTAAAATGGCCCCTCTGAACTACTTTTTTGTTTTTGATTTTGGCCTATGCTCTTTCTTGAAACACTTTCCCCCTATCCTGGCATGCACTTAAGCTCCTCTGCTTGTGTTTCTGGGAAGCTGGATACAATAGCCTACCTCAGGAGTGAGTGGGACTCCTTGCACTGCGGGAACTACCGCAGCAGCAGCAGCCTTGTTACTTGGAGGACTTCGTCACTAGAGAGCAGGGAACATGGTGTATTAATCATCTATTGATGCATAACAAACTATCCCCAAAACTTAGTTGCTGAAAACAGCAAACATTTATTATATCAAGTCAAGAATGGCTTAGCTGGGTGTTTCTGGCTCAAGGTCCTCCATGTGGTTGCATATAAGATGTTGATCAGGGCTTCATCATCTCAAGGCTTAGTTAGCTAAGGCTGAAGGATCTGCTTCTGAGCTTACTCACGTGGATGTTGGCAGGAGATCTTGGTTTCTAGCCACATGGGCCTCTCCATAGGGTGCTCACAATATGGCAGCTAGATTTTGCCCAGAGTGAGTAATAAGAGAAAGAAAGGGAGGGAGGAAGAGAGAAAGAAACACACACACACACACACACACACACACACAGAGAGAGAGAGAGAGAGAGAGAGAGAGAGAACAAGTGCACAAGTGCACAATCAAGATGGAAACCCCAATGTCTTTTGTAAACTAATCTTGAAGTGACATACCATCATTTCACAGTATTATACAGACCCTGGTATGATGTGGGAGGGGTGTGAATACCAGGAGGCAGGGATTATTGGGGTCATCTTAGAGACTGACTACCTTACTTACGCAGGGTCCAAGGGTCAAAGCAGCATTCACACTAATGTGTATGCATCTCAATTTTCCTTTTTTTTTTTTGGCATCTGGCTGGGAGGGGGATCTGAACCCATG
>NW_007738142.1:24449-26949 GCF_000696425.1 Galeopterus variegatus
CTCTGTGTGTGTGGGGGGGGGGGGGGGAAGGGGGGGGGGGGGGGGGGGGGAAGGGGGGGGGGGGGGGGTGAATGGAGGTGGTAGGGGGTAGTAGAAAGATCTGATAAGTGCCTATTACTGAGATGATAGTGGCTTGGACAAGGGCATTAGCAGTGGGGATGGGAGTGGGAAGGAGGGACACTTTTAGGATAATTTCTCAAAAGCAGAGTCAACAGAATTTGCTGATGAATTGTATGTAGAATGTAAAACAGAGAAGGGTCAGGAATAGGGAAGCTCTGTGAGGACAGAGATTTTTCTTTTACTCAATGTCATACCCCTAGACATACCACCTAGACAGTGCCTAATACTCAATAGATAGTCCTTGAATGAATGAAAACAGTGACTCTGATTTGTATTACACCGTTTTAAAACTCAGTAAGTAGTAAATGGCAGTTAAAACATCTACAGACAAATGAAGTACTGTAATGACAAAGTTTCAGCAATTAAACAGTGAAACCTTGATATTCAACACCTTACCCCACAGATATGTACAATCAATTATGTTTCAATAAAAAAAGAAACAAACAAACAAACAAAAAACCCACAAAACCAGAACAAAACAGTGAAACCTCTTCCAATTCTTTCCACAAAGATGGAAGCTGACATTGCTGCCTCCCTGGCCCCCAGCTGCCAATGACTGAGGACTGAAAAACAACTTTGATGTTTTCTGTAACAGTACTTTGTCATAAAATATTTGTTAGTTTACTGTAAGCTAACAAATAAAACCCCAGGATATATACAGAAGAGTATAAGAGGAGTTTGTTTGGAAAAAAGCATGGATACCTAGGAAATGGGCATTCTGTCATCTATCCTCACTAATCGCAGTAGTTGCAAAACACACAGAAGGCTTTGATATTTCTGTATACTTGAAACACAATCAGTAAAATGAAAATAATAGCATACAAAGGTTTTATGAGATAAATTATGCACATTTACGGCAGTCTATGAAATGCCCTATTTGGTCATATTCTAAATATTAAAAAGCAAATATGATAAATTTTATAACAAATTTCCTGCACCACCTGAAAGATATAGGAGGCTATATAACTGAAATTCTAGGATATGCTAATTTCGAGTTTAAAGGTAACAGGGCTTGTTGATATGCTTGAGTGTCACATAGAAGTGATACACAAGAATGCACCCACTTTTTGCTCAATGGTGATTTACAGAGACTGGAAGCCAATACTTGCTTTCGGCAATTTTCAGGGATGTTATAAAGTAACAGTCAATTTTTGAAGACATTTGATAAAAGAATTTTGAGATCTAGACATATGTATTGCTCTGGACCTGTTCCTGTCTTCTGACAACTTATTGCACTGATATCTTCAGGCTGCTTAAGTTGCTCTGAATTCTGTTCATTGCCGTGGTGGGCTCAGGGCACCTCGTCAGCCGTTTTTCCTCACCAAATTACTGCCTGACTAGGCTATATTCAACTGACCCGGTCTAGGTCCCCCCTTTCCTGGGGGGACGGGGAGCGGGGGGTGTCTGTCTTCAGCCCTGTCTGGGCAGGACAACTTTTCCACACACACAGCTCCAGAGTCTCTACATAGGAGAGGTTTAGGAGCACTCAACTGGTAAGAGGGGCTGAAGGTGGGTGTGGGGGAAATTTCGTGGAAGCTGAGTTTGCAAAGCAGGCACAGTTTTTAGAAAAATGGTTATTTGGGGTGGAAGTTATAGGGGAACCTAATGTTCCCTCAGGCCACTCACAGCACTGCTACTGTGCCCATACTCTTCAACTTATAGCGCTGTACACCCCCCCCCCCCCCCCCCCCCCCCCCCCACACCCCACCCCTCTGCAATATCCCAGTGCTAAATGGCCTGGAGATCCTAGCTACTTGCAGGTGGGCAATCTGGACCAGGGCGATCCAAAAGGCTGAAGGACCTTCGGCTGTAGCGTCGGGTGAAGAGTCAGACTTAGGTTGGGCGAACTTTCCAGGCCAATGTGAAGTTTTCCTGTCTTGGGTGCATGTGGACACCACGCGTCCACGAGTCTGGTTTAGTGAATCAAGAGGGTCAGTCCCTGTAGCTACTTTGCAAAAGCTCTGAGGCGAGTATGAAGTCAAGGGCTGCAGTGGATGGGGGGTAAAAGGCCTCTCCGTCCCTCGCCGCCCCCTGCACCGTCTTGGGGGCACCCCCCACCCCCAGCCAGTGTTTCCCTTTAATGCGCGTGCCCGTCAAGGTCCCCGCGTCCCCTCCCCTCAAGCCGCCCCGTGAGCCTCGGTTTCCCCTACCTCTCCCCGTCCCAGCCATTCCTTCTCCGTGGGACGCCCCTCGCTCATCCCCTCCACGGCTCAGCCCGCGCGCGGGACGCTGCTGTCACTTTACTTTTCCGCGGGGCCTCCCTGCCCCCTCACCCGGCCCGTGGGGAAGGCCGCCGGAGCGCGTGTGCTTGGTGTGTTCCATAACACCAAGGCCAGTGTGGCTGGAGGGGGGTGGGGATGGGGGGCAATTGTTCAATGGG
>NW_007738142.1:27460-39019 GCF_000696425.1 Galeopterus variegatus
GCCACAGCGGCAGCCGCGGGCAACAGCCTCGGGAGTCGGAGCTAGAACGGCCGGGGGCGGCGGCGGCGGCTGTGAGGGTGAGTCCGGGCGGGAGCGAGCGCGGCGGGGACAGGCGTGGCTGGGCGGTCGGGTGCGTGGTGCGTGGGTCCGGCTTTCGGTGACTAGACGGTCCGCGGGGAACATCCCGTCCCCGGGGCCTCCCCAGACCCCTTCCCCCTCGCGCTTCAGCAGCCGTCTCTCCCCCGGCTACGTGTCGAGCCCGCGACCTGCGCGGACACCCCTTCCTCAGGTATTTGCTGGGCCGCGCCGGTGCCCCCCGCCTCGGGCGTCCTCCCTCGCGCGGGCGTCCCTCGTGCTCCCCCAACGTCCCCTCCATGCCGCAGGTCTCTGCTTACACCGCTGGCGCCCTAGTTCTCTTTTTCCAGGCTCCTCGGCGTGCCGGGTTCCCTGCGCCCCCTCCCGCGAGCCTCCTGCCCCCGTTTCTCGCCCTTTCTACCCCTCCCCCTCTTCCCCATCCCCCCCTTCTGCCTCTTCCCTCCCGGCCCTTCTTCCCTTCTACCCCCTTCCGTTCTCAGTTCCCCATCCTTCTCCCTCCCAGCCCCTTCCCTCTCCCAGCCGCATCCTGGAACTAAGTCTTTGCAAAAGTACAGGATAAATGTCACGGTGGAAAGTGCCCGGCTTGATCTTTTGCTGTTTTCCCTAATTGCATAATTGCTGCACATGGTGTCTCTCCTGGCGAGTGCCTGGTCTGGCTCCGCCGCCGCACCCCAGTGGCCCGCCCGGGGAAGACCTTGTGGGGTGTATTTATATATGCCCTGGTATGGGGTGTGTGTTGTGTTGGTCTTTTGTGATGCCTGGCGCTTGTCACAGTTGGGAACCGAAGCCCATTTTTCTCTGGTCTTTTCTCTGCAGCCCCCACTGGCCTGGTTTGAAACTGGATTCTCTCTGTTTTCTGCCCCCCCCATCCCCCTTGCGCCCCACTCTTCTCATAATGTTTTGATCCCATTGCCCTTTACCATTTCTAATAAAGATAAAGCGTGGCTTCGTGTGTGTGTGTGTGTGTGTGTGTTTCCCCCACGACCAGCCAGAAATGTCCAATTCATCTTCCCTTAAGGAAATTAAGGCCGCTTTAGAAAGACATCATCCTGTGCTCGGTGGCTGTTACACCTATTTGCATGTTTTCAAGATTCATCGTTTTGTATTGTGTTTTCTTGAGTTTACTCAGATATTTTTATTTAAAAGTACAAAAGGAAGTGTTAGGACTTATCCCCAAATTATCTCGCAGTTCAGAAAGATTTTAAGCTCCTCAGTTTTTAATCCCTGATCCTTCAAAAAGTGTGTTTCTGAATATGTGATAATTCAGTCTGGACCTTGGGAATCTAAATATTTGTCTTTACTCAGACGTTTGGATACTCCCTGGCTCTTTGGAGTTTCATATGTGGGCCGATGCAGAAGATGAAGGTTTTCATATAATGTCATATCTCATCCTTTCTCCCCTAGGACACAGAACCCTTTCCCTAAATCCGGTATTTCACTGTTATTTCCCGCATAAATATCTTTACACTTAAAAGATGGGTATTGCTGGATGTTGTGTATATAAGTTATTTTGTTTTACATTTCAGAAAAGATTAGAAACGTAAGAAGACAGCAAGATAGAGATCACAAAATCAAACGTTTTCCTGTTATAAAAGCCCAAATGAACACTTGTTTTTGCAGTTTTATACTAAGGCTTATCTGTGAAGTAATCTGGATTTATGGAGTGACTATATTTGCTTTTATGTCATCAGTAATATTTATAGCCAGGCCATTTCATTTTTATGGAACATGTGAGTTTCATTCATTATGTGTTGCTAATTTCCAGGACTGTAATTACAACATAGAGTACGTAGCTAATACAACTTAGACAATTCTTGTTGAAGGAACAGTATTTGAACTCATACCTTACTATTTTATGTTTAGAAACCAGGTTTTACTTTGAGTATGAAGTAAAAATATTAATTTATGTATCTCAGTATCTTCGAAACTATTATTGGAGAGTAGCTCTGTGTTTATAACCCTGAGATTTAAGTTTATCTTCCCTCAATATTAGATAATTACTGTTTAGGAATTAATTTTAAAATGCTAATTTAGAAGATAATGTTTAAAGAGTTTTAATTCAAGAATTTTTATTCGTTTATACTTTAGAGAAGACACCAATTTTTTACTTACAACTAATTAAAATGATTTATAGACTACTTTTCTTCATAAAAATTAGTTGCTCCATAGTGGTACAATCTTTTTTTTTTTTCATTTTTTTTTTTCTGTAATTGGGCATTCAAAAAACAAAACCAGCAGAAATTCCCTTATTTTTGATATTTGAAAAAAATATATATTAAAACTTTATTTCTAAAAGTTTCTATCTATAGCGGTTATCAATGGCCTCAGATGAATTTATATCATTTGTAGGTAAAGATTTGGATGAGATAAGGTATGTTAGGTTAAAAGTGGAAATACGTTTTTCTTTATTGTGAAACCATAGAAATTATGCTTCCATGTGAAGATTTTTAATAGTATTTTTAGTAGTTCTGTAGTGAGACTAATTTTTACTTTATTCTTCCTCTGATGTTCTGGAGTAGTTTATGAAATTGGGTTTCAAATTATGGCTCAGATTACATCATTGAGTAGTCTCTTTAAGTAATTATATAATCATGGCATTATTAGATTGTATGAGTATGTAAATGCATATTTATAATATTGAGAAGAATGTGTGACTTTATAACTAATGTGATACACAGCTGAAACTCTAGGCATAGTTTATTAAATCATCGTTTATTAAACTGAAGCTGCAACCTGAGTATAAGAGAACTTTATTTCATTTGAGCTCCTATATTTGTCATGTAATGGATTGCTTCTTGTTTAAGATGTATAAAATGATATCTCACTCATTTCACATTTCTTAAAATATTGCTGGCAGCTTTGCTATATCTGAGCGCCTTTCCTTGAGAATTGTTCTCTTATTCTCATGCACATCTGCTCTAACACGCTGTTAGGTACATACCTACGTGGTTTTAAACCTCCGATATATTTTAACTGAGAGGAGTAAGCTGAAAAAAAAAATGTTGAATCTACGAATGAGAATTTAAAGCGAAATAAAAATGAAAAAAAAATGCAAGAAATATGTTAGGACTTTTAGAGCTAAATGTGAAACATACTGATATAAAATTTCAGTATTCTATTAAGTGACTTTAGTGCTCATAAAAGATGTCACAGCTGTGGAGACTGATGCTTTCCATTTACAGAATAGGTAGAAAAGTATTCAGATTTCCCGTCAGTGTGTTTCAGAGCTGTTTGGGGGGACCTATTTTTGTTTGGCATGGGGGAAGGGAGCTGTAGGGGTTGAGAGGGTGGTAGTGTGTGTGGTGTCTCAGTGAAGGCATTGAGTATTTGCAGTTGACTCTTCACCTCTCTGTGCTTCCTGATTCTTCCATTCCTTTGCAGTGCTTTTTGATTTGTCTTACCATAAAAATTTCAATCCACTAAAGGTCTGTATTACAAAATAGCTTTGGCTTAGAGCAAGCTATGAGTTAAATCTTTGGCGATGATGATTTTTATCACTGTCAACTAGCTATCCATTTGGACTGAATTATAAAAAAACTGCTTTCATTGAGGTGTCTTCATTTGAGCTATTATTTCTTATTCTTGGTCATATCAAAAACAGTTTTCTTTCAAGTACTAATTTGATTAAGAGTAATCAAAAGTATCCTTTTCAAAAGGAATTTGTTCAATTTATCTATGATTTTTAAAGGTATATTTTGTGTTGTTAATGGTACTTCTTAAACACTGGTAGTTTTGTTTTTTAAAGGAGTGTCTGAAAAGGTAACTAGAGAGTGCTCAAAGTGATTGTTAGGTGACAGTACTATGGTGAGCACAAGGCCCTTCAGAGTCTGGGCATCGATTTTGTCCATTCAGTTCTGGATTTGTGAGAACACTCTAAGCTAATTGGATCATAAGGGATGTATTCATAATAACCAAACTCAGAAATTGATTATGATGGAATGACAGTTGAGAGGGGATATCCCTTTTCACTTACTGGAATTTTTTGTGTCTGTTATCTAGGTTATAACAGCTACTGAGATATCAAGGTATTGAGGAAATTGAGTTGGTAATCAGAGCTGCTTGGGGACCATGAACTCAGAGAAAAGGGAATTTGAAAGCCTTGAGGGATATTTCACCCAGACTATGAAAAAAAAAAAAAAAAGAATTCTTCAGTGTGTTAATACAGTCTGTATCTCTTGTGAAACATGGCTGTTTAGTATATAGTTGGATCAATGTGCACACCATCATATGGTTCAGTTTTTATTTAGAATCATGCAGGCCTCTATATGTTCTTCTGTTATCACAAAGGCTACTTAAATCAATTTACTAGTTTAGGGGATTTTAACCTTAGCCCAGCCATGAGGATGTATTGATTGGATATAGATGTGGAAATGTCGCCCCATTTCTCTGTTCCTGTTGTTATTTGTACTAACCTCTGGCATTTAGCGAGCTGACTTAACATTTTCATCACCCCGAAAGGAAACTTTATACCCATTAGCCATCACTCCTCCCTCTCCCCTCACTCCTAGTCCCTGGCAACCACTTCTCAGCTTTTATGTCTCTATGGATTTGCTTATTCTGGACATTTCATATAAGTGGAATCATATAGTTTGTGGTCCTTTGTGACTGGCATCTTTCATTTAGCATGGTGATTCAAGGTTCATCTGTGTTGTAGCATGTAGATACTGTGCTTTCTTTTTTATGGCTGAATAATAGTCCATTATGTAGATTTACCATGTTTTGTGTATTCATTCATATGTTAGTGGACATTTGAGTTGTTTCCACTTTTTGCCTATTATGAATAATGTTGCTCAGTATAAACATTTCCTGTATACGTTTTGGATGTTTTCATTTCTTAATACATTTTAAATGGGTGAAAGGAAAGTTTTGGCCAACTTATCCATTTTATATTGAGTTTTACTTTTTCTTCTTTGAGGCTCACTTTCTGTCTTTTCTGGAGGTACCTTATTGTAGTCCTGTCCACAGCTGAATAAATTATTTTTGATTCTTTAATGCAGGATCTAAAATGTCCACTGAGGCACAAAGAGTTGATGACAGTCCAAGCACTAGTGGAGGAAGTTCTGATGGAGACCAACGTGAAAGTGTTCAGCAAGAACCAGAAAGAGAGCAAGTTCAGCCCAAGAAAAAGGAGGGGAAAATATCCAGCAAAACAGCTGCTAAATTGTCCACTAGTGCTAAAAGGTACCTCAGCTCTTATATATAACCTTTTCGTTTTTAGTATCAATTTATTGCTTAAATTCTGTTTTTCTGTTGCATTTAATTTTTTTTCTGAGATATGGGCCATGAAGTTCATGGAGTTTTCTTTCCCCTTCAAAATGATTTCTTTTACATGGTTTTAATTGTAGGCAACTTTTTGCTAAAGTCAGTTAAATGGCATGACAGATTCATAAAATACATATAAACAGTGTTTGTTTACTGTTAGGAGAGCATATACAGGACATACATGTGAAAGTACAATGGTTTGATTTATGGTTACTCGATCATAAATATTTTTTTCTGTTCAGTAACACAGAATAGAGACTAGTAGGAACCTATTGAAATAGTTATTGAATGATAGTTTATTTTCTACTACGCCATGTTGGTTAAGTCAGAAATGCTGGAGGTTGCAACAAATGCATATTGGTTTCATTACATTATGCAGTGGACAGTCTTGATACAGAATTTGTCTTTCTATAGAGAATAGATATATCTAGAAAGTAGATATTTGAAAGATTCTCTATTGTTACATCAGTCTTTTATGATGATTGGCATTTTAAATGGTCATTGAACTTGAAATCTGCTTTGATACTGTTACATTATAGAGTATCTCTTGGAAAATAATTTGAAAGGTAAATTTAGTTGAGTCTTTCCTGATCCTGTGATTTTATGTTCTTGCTTTGTTTTAATATCTTTTTAATGTCAAATAGGAAATGTAAGTAAAAACAGTCTGTAACTTTTAGGCATGGTGGAATGTCTGAATGTTGAATGATAGCTTTACATATTATTGGATGATGTGCGTTAGGGGAGACTCCTCTCCCAAATATCAAAAACCATTATAGACTAGTAGACCTTGTTTCCCTCTGACTTAGTCAATTCATAGCGTTGGAAAGAACCTTCTCTCAGGCCCCTTGGTGAGAGGTGTTGCAGTGAGGGTGAGTGTAAGCATCCCATTCCAAGGGACTAGAGTATTCGATTTCTTCTTCCCAGGGATGTGTTGCTAATCGCTGAACTCTGTTGAAGGAGTTGTGTGAAAGTTAGATAGCCCTGAACTTTAAACCTTTGAGCCTCTATACTACAACATGCTAGAATGTGGGGGAAAGAGTTCAGTTTGTTTTTTGCTGTCATACCTTAAGTCCAAGAAGACTCAGCTGGCTGGCTCTTCTGCTACCTGGCCATAACATAAAATGATCTGCTGCTGGGAAATGGGGGGTGAGGTTAGGATGGATAAGAAAATGGGGAATGGAGAAAATGTGATATATAGGTGAAAGAAAGGAGGTTGTGGGTGGGTGGTAAGAGATGTTCAAGTACAGATTATAGCTCTATGTAGGTGAGGATATTTCAATTCAGTCCTCAGCTTCAGATAGCGAGGATTTTTACAGGACCTCTTTAGATCGTCAGAAAAGGGGAACAGTGGGCTGGCCAAGTCTGTTGGGGAATAGGGTTCAGCTTGGCCTGTGCTCTGCTCTCCTATGACTGCTAGTTAGCAAAGACTTCTGCCCACCTTGATGAGGCCATGCCTTTTTCCCTAGCTGGGAGTACCACTACAAAATACCTCAAAATCATGTTTCTTGGATGATATATCATTGCTTTTTTTTTTGGTGGTTGGTATGGGGATCTAAACCTGTGACCTTGGGGTTATAAGGCTGCTCTTTAACCAACTGATCTAACTGGCTAGCCTGATTGAGTGATATATAAAAGACCAAATTCTGCTTATGAAAGAGGGTGCACTGCTTAATGTGTGAATGTGAATTTTTCAAGTACACGGGTCATCTTTTACTTCATTTTATTACAGTGTATATAGAAAGTAGAGCTTATGTATTCAAACCTAATGAGAGATTTCGTGAGGTGAAAATATAGAAAGAAGATATTTTCCTCCTCTTTAAATAGGGGGTAAAACCTAATTTAGAGATGTTGAGTGTGAAAGGTCCAGGACACAGCCTTATTGGAACTAAATAGAAAATAGTATTATTGCATTGGGGAAAGTAAGAAGTATCTTGAGTTGCTTCCTGGCCAAAAGAGTCCCTCCATTGGCAAATTCATTCTTGTGAATCTGTGATTTTCAAATTGTGATTTATGAGCTTCCTCTAGAAGATCTTCAGGTGGTTTATGGGTGACAGTGTATGAAGTGACTTAGTCATGTACTGTTTATTTTAAATACAAAAATGCTGCTTCACTGCTAATTTTTTGTTTTAAAAAAAGCTTATTCTTCCCCCTGTCTCCCTTCCCCAGTTCAGTTGATAGTGAAGTTGTTTTTTGGTCATCTCTGCTTAAGTTCTATGAACTTAGAAAAAACTGGGGACTCATGAGTACAGGGGACCCACATCTTTTAAATTCACCATTATATCCACAGTGTCTAGCATAGTAGGGTCACAACATTTATTTACTGATTGCTTTAGAACCCTAAGCTTATCGCAGGGAGCGGATTTTCCATGGATATTAGGATCCCAGTATCAGTGTGTTCAGAAGATCCCAAGTTAGAGGTAGTTCCAAAATAGAATTTTAATTTATATATTTTTATTAATAATCGATTTTTATTCATATGAGAAGTCTTTCGCAAATAGTGCCATTTTATGAGATAGTCAGTAGCAGTGAAGAGTTTGAACTCTTGAGATAGAATCTGGGTTTGAATCTAGGTTCTAGCAGTTAGTAGCTCTGTGATCTTGGATACATAATTTAAGGTCTCTAAGCCTTAGTTTTCTCTTTGGTAAAATGATAATAATAAAACATAAAATAATAGTAATAAAACAGCCTCTTCACAGACTGTTGTGAGGACTAAATGTGATAAGACATTTATTTGGCACATAGTAAGCTCTCATAAACTGAAGCTGTCAGTTATAGATTTTGGGCCAGTTAAAGTCTATGATGATATTTTTCAAGTTCATTTGGTATAGACTTTGGGAAAATAAGGTATATGTTAACCTCAGAGGACTTAGTGCTGTTGTTAATGCTGTTGTTAAATTAGGAAAAACTCAGATGGTATAATTAAATTCATTTTATAGTAACTCAGGAAAACTGCTTTGCACATAGGTGCTCAGTTATATGAAATGTGCTAAAATTGTAGAATTAACAATTGCTATAATTATAGAATTAATAATTTGGTCTAGAAACGTTTTCTTAAAAAATCTCATTATTGAGGTATTACAGAATAGTGATGTATGATATGGAAGATATTTAAGTGGATATTTAAACAATGGTATAAATTAATTTCTCCCTTTTTTAGAGTTAGGAGGAAAGATTATAAGTGCGTTTTTCATGCAGTTTTGCTTTTCTTTGGCAAGAATTTGTTTGTTCCTATGGCCTGTTCTCTTTATATGTCTGTAGTATTTAAGTGGATATTTAAACAATGGTATAAATTAATTTCTCCCTTTTTTAGAGTTAGGAGGAAAGATTATAATTGCGTTTTTCATGCATTTTTGCTTTTCTTTGGCAAGAATTTGTTTGTTCCTATGGCCTGTTCTCTTTATATGTCTGTATCACTCTTGTTATATTTGCAAGTACGTAGTTAAACCATGTCCGTGGTGACAAATTTAGATGATTTAGATTAAATTGACTAGTCAGTTCAATAAGACATCTATTTTGAGATCTTCATTGAATTGGCTCTGCTGCCGCTTTCACATGTATGACACATCTGTAAACGTGAATTTTAAATCACATTTATTCCAAGTTAACTTTGTTCAAAATAGACATTGTGATTTTATTGGATACTCAATATAGTATTGTTCTAGGAATAGTATTTGATTGCAGATTCTAAATTTTTATCAGGTTGAAAGGTTGATTCTAGTGTATTCCAGTGTGAATTCTTATCATATAGGCTCATCTAAGTTTGTTTCCACATGAGAATCAAGTAGTACTGTTTATAGATAATCTTTTGTACTTACTGTATTTTTTTGATTCTAAATTATATTTTAAAACTTTTTTAATGTTTCTGAAATCAGGATGCATCTTACAGTTGTTACAATTATGTAATTGATGGTGTGTCTTAGAATCACAGATACATAACATATATCATTGTTCAGAATTAAACTCTAGGCTTATTATTTGCCATGGGACTATGTTTCCTAGAGACTGTTTTGACATTTAAAAGAAATTAATAATTAGTTGCATGATGTTTTCTTGAGAATAAGTTCATTTTGGAATGTTTTGGCCAGTTGATTCAATTGGTTAGAATAGATTCAATTCAATTGGTTCTTAGGCAACTGAGGAGTGCAGTCCATAGGGGAATATAGAAAGTAATCTAGATGGGATGAAGGGTTTTTTAAAAAAAAACTGCTAAGAAATCACGTTTGTGAATCTCCATGTCCACATAGTCACGGTCTACTTGGCTCTGAGTTATTGAATTTTCTTTAATCCAAGATACGTGTTTGTTTTAAACATGTTAGTTCATATACGCTGCTTCATTTTTCTGAACCATTAATCCAATATGTTGATGTTAAAATGAGTGCTTCATATCTTCTTCATTCTGTATAATTTTGGTATCTTATTCTTCAGTTTAGTCTGAATGAATCATGATCCCTCCCCTCTTTTTTTTAGCGGATGACAGTCCTACATTCATTCCTGGACAGTTAAGGTATTAGGTAAAGTTAAACTAAAATTTAGTTTATATTTTTTGTTCCTGACTTGTCTCAGTTACTATGTGCAGTTGCTGACTTCTTTGTCATAATAACCTAAGAAGTAGCATGGCCTGTTGGACATTGGAAGTTTAGGCTATTGTCTAGTTGATTTTTGTCTAAAATACTTCTGTCTTAGAAGTTCTGATAAGGGACAGATCTTTTTGTTTGTTTCACTTAGCAAGATAATTGCCTCAGTCTTTCACCTTACCAGTGGAAAATAACTAGCCTTAGTTTCCTTATCTTTCAAATGGGGACCGATAAGAGAGTAATACTTAGAGTATTCTGTGAGATTTATTTAATTCACTTTTAGTGGTCTAAGATCATCATGTGAAAGGTACACCCTAAGTGTGAATTATTGATATGTTTTCATTTTTCCTCACCCTGAGGGACAGTGTCTGAAATAGCTACCTTCCTTATCCCATGTGTCAAGACTGAGAAACTTAATACATACCATGATCACAACTTTTGAGATAGAATTGAATTGCTGTCATTGAAAACAACAGGACATCTTACAACCGTTTAAATAGCAATTCTTAGTGTAATTTTTTTCTGTCAAGAGAAATACAACCATTCTTAGGTAACAGGTAACTCAAAATATATTGATTCACTGCTCAGAGTTGTCAGATTTATAAGTAAATTACTTTTTGTGTTGAATAATATAGATTTGGAATTACAGACATCTGGAGGGGTTCAAGTGCCATTATAGAATTCTATGACAGAAATTTATGATTTATTAATTGTTTTACCATTATAGAATTCTATGAGAGAAAATTGTGATTTATTAATTTTTTTAAACCAAAAGGGCAGTATAATCATAAAGCAGGATGAGTTATTTGAAAATCCCAAAGTTCTTTTGTTAAAAAATAGTTTAAGCATGCTCTTTTGAATGCCTATTCTATTGATTTTTCTCAGTTTAAAAACAATTATAAAAAAGTTACTCATGTTTCTGGTAACAAACAGTATAGAGATTTCTTTTTAATATAAAGCAACAGTTTTTTGTTCACACCCCCAACATTCCCAGTTATATTCCCTTGAAGCAAACTCTTCTAGCGGTCTTTAGTTTTAGTCCTTCTACATAACTCTATTTTTTTTTTTTTTTGTCCTTTTTGAGACCAGCCGCACCGCGCTCAGCCAGTGAGCGCTGTGAGCGCACCGGTCATCCCTATATAGGATCAGTCATCCCTATATAGGATCCGAACCCGCAGCGGGAATGCTCCTGCACTCCCAGCGCCGCACTCTCCCGAGTGCACCACGGGCTCGGCCCTTCTACATAACTCTAAATAATAGATTTATTTCTTACTTTTTGAATCGTTAACTAAAATAGTATCTTTCGACTCCCTGCTCTGAAAAAGTGAGAATTTAGTTTGTTTGCCTATATTTTTCTTCCTTTTCCCTCCTCTCGATTAATGATAGTTACATTTATAAAAAAAAAGATTATTGGTTGTCTTTATACTCTACAGAATATTTTTAAGCTTCTGTTTCTTGTTCCTTCAAATTTCGGTATTATTATTATTATTATTATTTTTTTTCTCGTGTCCGGCAATGGATCGCAACCCTCAGTGTCGCGCCCGTACCGGACCGGGACCGGCAACGGGATCGCAACCCTAGGTGCTGGGTCCGCCCCTCACTCAGCCAGTGAGTGGGAACCGGTCTG
>NW_007738142.1:39146-45510 GCF_000696425.1 Galeopterus variegatus
CGCGGGGCGGGAGGGGGGAGCCGAGCCCGCGGCGGGAGCGCCACCGCATTCCCAAGCGGCGCACTGTAGCAGTGCGCCACTGGGCCGGCCCCTCGGTATTATTTCTTGATTCCCTACTTTGTAAATGGGGACATTAATACTTTCATTCTTATATCTTCTCATTGCTAGCTCCCAACTGCTTTTAGCTGGTTTTTATTAGCTATACTTAATTTTATATCTTCATGGTTAGTAGCATTTACATTGTATAATGCAACTACAACCCATATTCTGTGCTTCGTCTATAAGTAAAAACCAGTAAATTGTACATTTATTATAACTGTACATATTCAGTGCCAGACAAAAAAACCACATGTTAAGATTAATTTCCTGCAAGACCAATGTTATGATCCCTGGGCTACCCAGTGAGTCATAGCATTTAGGCAAAATAGACCAACTTCTTTTTTTTCTTAATATTTGTTACTTGATTAAAATTATTTCACATTTTACTTTCTTTCATATTTGATCTATGATTTTTTTATACAGCTTTTTTTTCTTCTGGGATTTCTGATTTTATTTTTTCCTTGAATAATGTATCTTTATTATATCCTTTTATTATATCCTTATACACCACAGCACACTCTTGTCTCAACCTGTTTAATCTACACCCATCTGCTTTATGTTTCAGAAATATACTAAAATTTCTCATCCATTGGTGACCACACCCTCCTTCTCTTTGCTGTTTGTTCCTTTTGGCATTTTCTGTATACCCTCACCCTCTGATGGGGTCCTGAATGGGTGGGAGGTGAATGTGTGTGTGCTCAGTTTGCTATATTTAACTTGAACTTATCCATTTAGTTTTAAAGTGCCTATTTATGCTTTTGTGTGAAGTCCATAAAAGGCATTCTCCTATATCAGATCTTTGAGACTTCTATCACTGAAATATGGCTCATATTACTTTGG
The DNA here is from genome assembly GCF_000696425.1 of Galeopterus variegatus. Classification (NCBI taxonomy): domain Eukaryota; kingdom Metazoa; phylum Chordata; class Mammalia; order Dermoptera; family Cynocephalidae; genus Galeopterus; species Galeopterus variegatus. Next base: position 40,086 of record NW_007738142.1, read on the forward strand.
CATATGTAAACATATTATAGAATCCGTATTAAAAGGAAATTACATGGGGAAACATTAGAAAAAGAACGTGAAAGGCTGAGGAAGGGAAATTGCTGTGAATAAAAAGAACTGCCTTTACCTGGAAAAACATACCTTTACTTTTGTCCCTACCTGATTGAGTCTGAAAGGACAATCACATGTGAATCCTATTTGTCGAAATGTTTTTGTGTTTATACCTGCTGTAATGACTGGTACCTAAATACATCTAAAGGGAATAAAACTTGAAAGTTCTCTTGACTATGAATAAAAAAACATTTAAAGTTTTGATTGTCAGATGCAAAGTTATCACTTATCAAAAATGAGGTTTAAAAAAATTTTTTAATGTGGTGTGGCTTCAATTTGATTAAATTTTTGGATATTGCAGACCCATCTCTTCCCTCAATGAGATAGAATTAAGTGTATTTGTTAAAAAATAAAGTTTCAAGTCTAGCTGTTTTGGTATTAAAAAAAAGGAAATTACAGTGTGTTAAAAATAAAAGAGATCATAGAGTTTGTCTCTTAATTTTGTAGGACAGAAAACTGAGGCACAGAGAGAGAGCACACACAGGTGCGAGCAGTATTCTTGCCCAAGGACTCAATTAAGGGCATGGCAGAATTAAAATGAAAGTTTTTTGGCTCTGAATTTATTAGTCTTGCTCTGATTCATAATTCCTCCCCAACCTTGAATCACATGGTTTAAAGAAGTGAAAATTATATTAGTAGAATGCAGTTCTTTTAGGAAGTTGGTACCAGTCCTATTGGAGGAGTCCTACTTATTCTAGTAGTTCCGTTTGTTGTCTTGAAAAAGAGGTAGAATGAAATTGTATGAGCGTACATGTTTTTGTTCAAAATCTTGCTTGTCTTTTTTTAGGTACTTTAGTCAGCTATCAACCATATTATTACCAGACACGAGGTATCCAGCTGTTAATAACCTAATATTTAAAAACTAAGGCAAAAGGGAAGAAATAGTTTTGAGAATTTTTTTGCATATTTTGTATTTGTGTAGCATTGTTAAGCCTTTGTATATATGCATAGGGTAGTAGATGCAGTTAAAAGTCAAAGTAGAAAATAATACATGAAGACAGAAGCTGGTTCTAGAAAAAGTTTTTTTCTTTTTATGAAGCCCATGCAATGACATTAAAATAATTATTCATGTAATATTAGGATAGTTCTAGCAAAAGAAATAGTGTCAAACTTGAAAGCCCCACCCAACCTGCTCCGACTTAGAAGTTGTGCTCACCTCCACAGCTGCATCCATTGATAGTGGCCATTCTCATCACCTCAGAACTGTGGCAGAAATGACTACTCTGTTGTTGTATATGATGCTTTATACAGTATTAGTATTTCAAATTAAAAACACAGAAAAGGGAAATATTATTGTTAAAGTATAACATTTTAATGAGATAGGTTAATATTAAGAGTGAAGACATTTTAACATAACTTTCTTTGTCTTTAAAGAATTCAGAAGGAACTTGCAGAAATTACGTTGGACCCTCCTCCCAACTGTAGGTAAGTACTTATGGATTTTTATTTACTTGTATCTTTTTCAGAAGGCTCATTCCAACTCTTAGTCTGATGTGCAGGATTTTTATTATACTTGTATCTTTTTCAAAGGTATATTTGAACTGTTGGTCTGACGTGCAGCTGTTGTTGTAGTCTGATTAATTAGTAAAAACATCATTGTGGTTTGGACCTAAATGATGGTGGAAGACAGTGGTGGTGGTTGTTTCTGTGTGGAAATGTAATATTCAGCAAGTATATTTGTAGCTTAGAGTGGAGTTGCCAAAAATGGTGTAATGCAGTAACAATAAGATAATGAAATTATTGGGTAACAAATACAATTATCTTTCAGGGAAAGAGGTGTTAGGGCCTTAAGTGATTTCTTTAATGATTGAATAATAGTGTGGCTAAAATATTTGCTATTTGATAATTATTCATTTGTTGTCTTGTTGGAAATTGATTTTTTAAAGTGCAGGAACATTACATAGTGTTTCTTCATGGTTTACATTATTTCTTATGGTCATTGGTTGTGACTTGAGTAAGAATGAGTAATTTGAGGCAATGATATTAAATATAAAACACTCTCTCCCTGTATGACCACATTTTCCCAATTTTCTGGTGTTTACTTATGGGAAATAAAAGTGCTTGCCTAGTAATGATTAATGTTTTACAGGTACGTAGGGGAGGAGGAGGAAAATACCCTATTTTATACTGTACCTTGGGTCCGGTGTAATAGTTGGAAGATGGCTGTTTGGTTATTTTAAGACATTTATTTCTGTTTTGATATGAGGTCAGTATTGGAACCAGGCCAACATGGGGTTTTTATAGTTTAAATTGATAGTGTTATGCATTGAAGGTGAGAGGGCAGATTACATGAAAATGTTTCCAACATTGAGTGCAGGTAAAATTAATTGGTATGATTTCTGGTTTTACTGATCTTATTTTTATGCAAAAACAAAAATAATAATTGTAAGTATTAATGAAATTAAACATTTTGCAGATGGTTATATTAATAGTTGACAACTATTTTGTGTAGGAAAAATTCTAACAAGACTTACTTTGAGATGAGTCTAATATACTTCTTTACATGAGAGTCATGTACAGTTACAGTATATAAACTTGCAATAATAATGTTCAAGGAATGTTTCACTCAAATAGAACAAATCTTTCTTTGTTAGCTAAAACTGTTTAACATTAAGACTTTTGTCATACTTAAGACTGTTACATCAAAGCTGTTTCAGATGGCAGATCATTGTTTAGCTTTTGGCGGCCAATTCATATTAAGTGAATTGATTTGTGGAAAAACTCCAGTTTTGAATTAAATCTAAAATCCCTTGTTTCTTAGGATAGTATTTGTTTTAATGGTCTGGAAAAAAAAGCAAAAAACAAAAACCCAAAAAACTGTACTATATCACATATTTTTATTTTTGTAAACTTTTACAAACAATTGACCTGCTTAATTTATGCACTCCTTTGCTTAAATTTTGACAACAGATTATTGGCAAAATAAGCTAATTATTTTGTTTTAATGAGTTTGTTTAAGGCTCATTTTTGATAAATGAAGTCCACATATAAAATTGCACAATATAGAATGCAACTTTTCTATTAGATATTTTATTTTGTCATACATTGGATAGTCTAGTTTAGCTTTGACTTATTACAGATAACAATTCAACTTTGATTAAACCAATATTGTGAACATGCATGAAAACTTAAGAGACCGAGGAAATGAATTACATAGTGGTTATTATTTAAATAAACTAAAATAATTGAACCATAGTTTTTTAAAGTAAAAAAGTTTAACTATAGTGTTATCTGAAATTTAGAGGTTTACTTTTTCATAGAGGCTTAGTTGATGGTTTATATGTAAGCTCTTTATAAATAAAGCAATGCATATATTAGTTTGTCAAATGTTTAAATGTAGAAGTCACATAATAAACCTTCAGACAGTTTCAGGAAAGATACCTACTTTGGTTAATTTTCTGATTTATTACAATTTATAAGGATATCCACTTGTAGTCTGAGGATTGCATAGCTAATAAGTTTGCTTTAGAAGCTAGGTCTGCAGTGCAGTGGCTTTGACTTTTGTTGATTCCAAAATAGTTGCTTGCACTGGGTCAGGCAAAGAGAAAAATCATTTCATCTGCCTTTATGTAGTGCTCCCTTTGGCAAGAAAAGGAGCCTCTATGCTGTGGCTGTTTGGTTAGTGGTGATTAGTTTTACACTCCCTACGTGCTTATGCTACTTAATATAGATGTTTGGTGTGCTTGTTAAATGAATTACTGTGGTCTTTGGATTGTTTGGTGTCAAATATTTGATTGTGGTTTATAGTAAATCTGCCCATCTATATTTCAATGAAAATGTGGTAACTATCTTCTGAAAGAGAAGTTAGAGTATAAATTTAGTTTGGCTTATTTTTGACTAAAGTTAACAGTGCTTTTGTTGTTGATTTTTAGAAGTTCTATTCTGCCTTCATGTGTGGCCTAAAGACTATAGTGAGTTAACATGTAAAAATATAGCAAATTAAAGTTATCTGCCTAATAGAGTCAGCGTCCCTTACTTAATCGGTAAGTCATATCTGATTTCAGAAGAAATCATTCCCTTGGTATTACTATTTTGTTGTTGATTTTTAGAAGTTCTATTCTGCCTTCCTGTGTGGCCTAAAGACTATAGTGAGTTAACATGTAAAAATATAGCAAATTAAAGTTATCTGCCTAATAGAGTCAGAGTCCCTTACTTAATCGGTAAGTCATATCTGATTTCAGAAGAAATCATTCCCTTGGTATTACTTTTGTGTATTACTTCTCCTAGTACACATTACTCTCAAAACCCTGCCTTTTGGTTCTGAGAATAGTTGTTAGTCTATCACAGATAACTATTATGTATGAGGGCACATCTGTGGATTACCTGTTTAGGCAGTCAGAGAGTGGAGAAAGATTTTATCTATTGGTTGTCTGGGTGGGGTGTGTATGTGTGTTGCGTTCCAATTAGGTTGTGGTTTATTCTATTTTCTGGAAATTTAAACTAGTACAACCCAATTCTGTGTTTATGTCAGGTTAGAGATGGGACCTCTGAATTTTGGTTCATCTCTTATGTGATGTCTACTGTAAGCAACTCTTGGAATTATATTGAAGGAAATAGCATGTGTTTAAGTATTGTGCAAGTCTGTCATTTGTACATGTTGGGAATATAAAGTCTCCCTGAATCACATTATACAGTGTAGAGAGAGATGTTTATGTAAGGCATTTTTAGAGGAAGGTACTCTACTATAGTGTTGGTTAATTTATTTTTTAGGTTTTGTGTAAACATAGTAATTATTTTAAAAGAACATTCACAAATGACTTAATAGGTTGAATTGTTTATTCTTATAGGAAATACATGCCTCTACATCTTGCAGTTTTCTTTTCGCTTTTTTTGCTGGCCTTGAATGAGGTAAAAATGCAATAATGTGTTTTTATTTTTGAAGCTGGGTTAAATTTTTCTTTATCATTATTTTTTTTCTTTTTACATTACTCATAGTTTAAAGAGTAAATGTTTCAAAACAATTAAAACTTTATGATATATCTAAGAAAAAAGTTTCTGCGTGTTAAGATCATAGAGTCTGTAGGGCCATAGGCATAAAAAATTATTATTTGGGTGATATTTAGTATATGCTTAGAGTATTTCATATAAATAATAGAATATATATTTTGCTTGGCCTCAACTCTTAAGGTTGGATAACATAGCAGGCCTGTGACATTTGCAAGGGCTCTACCCTCAGGCCTCTGGTGATACATAACTGTTTTCATGCCACCAGCTGACTTAGAAATGCTGAGCTGTTGGCTAGAATTGCTCACTGCCACAGCAGCTTTGCTGGATGGAGTGGGTCAGATTCATGCTATAGAGCTCTAACAGGTAACATTGCTGC
>NW_007738142.1:46102-46783 GCF_000696425.1 Galeopterus variegatus
TTTTCTTTCTTTTCTTTCTTTTCTTTCTTTTCTTTCTTTTCTTTCTTTTCTTTCTTTTCTTTCTTTTCTTTCTTTTCTTTCTTTTCTTTCTTTTCTTTCTTTTCTTTCTTTTCTTTCTTTTCTTTCTTTTCTTTCTTTTCTTTCTTTTCTTTCTTTTCTTTCTTTCTTCTTCTTTTTTTTTTTTTGGTGGCTTGCTGGTACAGGGATTCAAACCCCTGACTTTTGGAGTTACTAACTGAGCTAATTGGCTAGCCCTGCACTTTTTATTTCTATGTGTTTCAAGGATCTATTTATTCAACACTGGCTCTGTTTTTGATTTTTTTTTTTCTTTTTTTTGGTAAGCGCTTTATTGAGATATAATGTGTGAAATTCACTTTACACTTTAAGGTTTTTAGTATATTCACAGAGTTGTGTAATCATCACAATCAATTTTGCAACATTATGAGCACCCCCAAAAGATATCCGTGCCTTTAACAGTCGTCCCTTCCCTATTTTTCCCCAACTTACCCACCCCCAGTCCTAGGCAACAACGATTTACTTTCTGTCTCTATGGATTTGCCTTATTTTGATATTTTGAATAAATAGAATCATACAGTGAATGTTTTTTGTGTCTGGCTTCTTTTACAAACAACCTTTTCAAGGTTCATCCATGTTGCAGTGTATATCAGTACTTTATTCCTT
>NW_007738143.1:0-10704 GCF_000696425.1 Galeopterus variegatus
CAACAAACATGTTGCCAAACTGAATTATGAAAATTTGGTGTATAAAATAGTAAACTAATCTCTTCGGTATTCACAAACTCCTCAAGAATGTTTTATGTTTTTGTTATTTTTTTAAAAATTCACAATAGTTTGAACAAGAATATATATACCTATATAAAATTATAAAATTAAAAATTATAAATTATAAACCTGTGTTTAAGGAACCAAGTAGTTCAAAAAAGTAGAACTTCAGAAAGAAGGGTAAGGGTTCAAATTATAAATATTTCCTCAATAAATGAAATTAAAATGGACATGCATGCCAAAACCAGTATCAAAAAGTCTTAATCATCAGTTTATGGTTCATTTGATAATAGAATAATTTTATTTTAATTATTGAAATTATCAGCCATATTGATGTTAATGACAAATTTCATCGATTCTTCAAGAAATAGCATTGCATATTTTATTTTTCATTAACATTTCATTTTTCACATTTGTTTATTCACCGAGGAAAAGTATAATTGTATTTATGACAATGTAATAATCATTTTAGGTATAGTTGTATTCATTCAGTAGCTGAAAAAGAGAGGTTATAATTTGAGTTTTGTAAACTAAATATATTATATTTTTTGTTTTATCATTTGGCTACATTCTCCTTTATACGAAAATATATGATCAAATAAAGATAAGCCATAAAAATAATGATAAGGACACAATTATGATAAAATAACATCCTAATGTCTAAACACATTCTTATTAAAGGATCATTGTAAAAAATAGTTTATATCATTGGTAGTCAATCAAATAACTTTTCTGTTGGCATTGAAAAAACATGCAATATTTAGCTATCAATGCAATAAAATTTGAAACGTGAATTATGCTCTTGAAGTAAAGTACTATCCTTATATTATTTTTAAGAAAACAAAGTCATCATGGATATTCATTACTACCTGAAATATTAGGAGAAAAAAAACCTGCATAAAGATCTTGTTATTTCCTTATATTATTTTTAAGAAAACAAAGTCATCATGGATATTCATTACTACCTGAAATATTAGGGGAAAAAAAACCTGCATAAAGATCTTGTTATTTCTTTTTTTTTTACCAACAATGGAATTTTAACTCTATATGTAATAAACATAGTGCCTTACATTACTATTTTTATAAAAATTAATGACAGTATGAACATCATATGATTAATTATTATAAATAAGATTATTTTAAACTTAAGAGTTTTCTATGCTACAGTGGGGAAATCTAAGAAACAAAAAAGCCCAAATAATATGGCAGGACACAAAAAAAGAGGGCATCAAAATTAAAACTGGGAAAAAGTAAACAGTAAGTTAAATTAATGCCATTCCAGCAGAAGTTAGAATTTGTATTTTCAGTATATTAAATTCAAATATTATAAAGACATCCCTAACCTTGTATATTATAGGCTTTATATAATTACATAACTTAGCTTCTTGTTTCTGCATTATACTGCTGTGAAAATTATATTTTTTAAAGCTTTATTGAAATATAATTGACACATACAGACTTTTGACATATTTAGAGTATAAAATTTGCTGATCCATGAATAGTAATATAAGGATATTTATCACCACACCCCTTGTAATTCTTTTCTCTTTCCCCTCCCCTTCCCCTTTCCCAGGTGACCATTTATCTGCTTTGTCACTGTAGATTAGTTTGCAATTTCTAGTTTATATAAATAGAATCATAAAATATGTACTTGCTTTTTCCCTGACTTCTTTCGCTCAGCATAATTATCATGAGATTTATCTTGTATATATCAATAGTTCATTGGGTTTATTGCTAAGTCGTATTCCCATCAGTTGAGGAAGTTACTTTCTATAAAGTCCCCAGAAACAATGAATTAGCAAACAGTGAATTATTTCCTGCCAGCTTCTGGTCACAACATTTTCATCAGCTGAATCAATACATAACCCTGTTTTATGTGTGTTTCTGTTTAAGGAGACCTTATTCAATCCATATTGTTGATTCATAAATATTGAACTCATGGCCAATAGCACTATAAATCATTCTTGAATGAAGCTTATCTAACACACGTATTTATGCTGTCAGGCACATCACTAGACAGAAACTCAGCATTATGCTTGGGCCCCATTTTAAACAGCAAAACCACCAACAAAAAGAACAAAAATGAAAAAAACAGGGCACTAAATATGCTGCAGAAAGGAAACAATGTGAAAGCTGAAACAGAAATGCTGAGTGCCAGCTTCTTCATCCTCAACTGAGAAAGTGCATGTTGAATTACCACGGAAACTGCAAGTATTGACTTGGGGTTACAAATAAAATTTAGCCAGTAGCCAAATTCATAAATATGGAATCCACAAATAATGGACATTGACTGTACCACAAATTTTTATCTATTCACTCATTGATGGATATTTGTGTTGTTTTCCAGATTTTGGCTATTACAAATAATGCTACCATGAGTACACATATACAATTAAATTAACTTTCTTTCCTCATAGGTAACCACCCAAGGGTTGAATGGACAAATCATATAACATACATAGATTTAAATTTTAAGAAACTGTAAAACTGTTTTCCAAACTTGTTGTAGCATTTTACATTCTCACTAGTACAGTAGAAAGTTTAAGTTGCTCCACAGCATTGCCAACAGTTGTTATAATTAGTGTTTTTAATTTTATCCATTCCAGTTAAGTGTGAAGTGGTATGTCATTGTGGCTTTAATTTGCATTTTCCTAATGACTAAGGATGCTGAGTATATTTTCATATGATTTTTGCTACCAATCTATTTTCAAGCATCTTTTCAAGTTCTCTGCCCATTTTTAAAATTGTTTTCTTATTACTGAGTTTTTAGAATTTTTGTATATATTCTGGAAACAGAAAATATGCTTAGCAAGTAGATTCTCCCAATCTCTGTCTAATCTAAGTTACTTTCCAAAGCAGAAGTTTATATTTTGAGAAAATTCATTTCATTAATGTTATCTACAATGAATTGTACTTTTGGTGCTATATCTAATGAATCTTTGCATAAATCAAAGTAAAAAAATGTTCTTCCATATTTTATCTTAGAAGTTTTACAGTTTTAGGATTGACATTTACAACTATGATCCATTTACAGTTAACTGTTGTATATAGTGGAAGGTACAAACTGAAGTTTTATGGGTTTTTTTATTATTATTATTATTACTTTTTCAATACAGATTTTTAAATGTTCCAGCACAATTTGTTGAGAATAATTATGTTTTCCTACTGAATTGCCTTTATAGGATTTTCAAAAATAAGTTGTCCATATATACGTGGGTCTATTTGTGGATTCTCTATTCTATTTCTTTGATCCATTTGCCTATATTTAAGCCAAAACTACATTCTCTTGCTTGGTGCTGATTTATTCTGGGTCTCAAAATCAGGTATTGCTAGTCCTTCAATTTTGTTATTTTTTCAAAGTTATTTCAATTATTCAAGATCCTTTGCATTTCCATATGAATTTTAGAATCACAGCTATCAATTTTTATAAACAATCCTGATGGCATTTTGATTAGGATTATGTTAAATCTAAAGATAAATTTGGATAAAATTGTTACTTTGGTAATGAGTACTCTAACCAGGACCCTGGTAAAATCTCACCACTTATTTACGTCTTCTTTAAATTCTGTCAGCAATATTTCGTAGTTTTAAATATATAAATTTTGCACATCTTTTGTTATATTTATCTCAGGGTAATTTATGTTACTATTATATTTACAGTTACATTTAGATTAAATTTTCTTCCTGTTCATTGCTAGAATAAAGATGTAATAGAACCGATTTTTACATTTTGAAGTCCTATGTTGCAACTTTGCCAAACTCATTTATTCTAGTAGCTTTTCGGAAAGTTTTTTGTTAGCAGAAGCTAGAGTACACCTAGCTGCCTCAGCAGTGTCAGCACTGTGAGGATAGCAGAGAGGAGTGAAAGGAGGCCCACTATCCCTAAACTGCATAAGTGTGGTGAGACAGGACACTCACAGAACAAGTTAGGTAAAGCAGATTTACCACTCACAGATAGGCAGCAAGGATAAACAGAAGCCTAGAATTCATGATGAGCTGATCCCCCAAGGCTCAGGAAAGCTGACCAAGGTGCATAGAGTCTTCTCTGCTCATGCCCCATGTCACACCTCAGCTGACCTCCAAATCACTCTGCCTTGGGTTTTATGTCGTGGATGCCACTGGAATTGCTGGGCATAAGTGTTCCAGAACATACTGGTCCTGGTCTCAAAAGAATGAGGACACAGCCCGTATTATTCAGACACTTCCTCCATATTTCCATCAAGAATAGATTGTAGTATCTGTCAAATTATTTTCCTGCATCTATTAAGATCATCATCTGCTCTGTGTGTGTGTGTGTGAGTGTTAATATGGTAGACTAGAATATTTGATTTTTGACTATTAAATCAACTTTGCATTCTTGGGATAAGTGCCACCTGATCATAATATTTTATCCTTTTATATATTGTTTGACTAATTTTGCTAGACTTTCTTTTAGAATTTTTGCATATATGTTTATGAATATTATTTTTTGTGGCTTTCTTTTCTTAAAGTACTTTTTATGATTTTTATAGCAGAGAAATGGTAGCCTCGAAATGAGTTGGGAATATTTTGGCTCTTGAATTTTGGGAAAGAGTTTGTTTAAAATTGTTCTTATTTATTTTTAAAGGTTTGTTGGACTTCATCAGTGAAACCATGTGGACCTTGAATTTTCTTTACGGAAAACTCTTAACTCAAGTATTTAATGGATATTAGGATATTCAGTTTATCTATTTTTACTGAGTAACCTTTGGCAGTTAGTATCCTTCAAGCAATTTATCTGCCTCATCTGAGTTATTGAATATATTGTTATAAAATTGTTCACAATATTCCTTTACTATATTTAAATATCTATAGAATCTGTTGGGACGTCACCAATGTTATTCCTGATATGGCTAATGTTTGTGTTCTCTGTTGTTTTTTCTTTTGTAGGTTTGGCTAAGGTTTTGTTTTTATCAATTTTATTAATCTCAGAGAATCAGCTTCTGGTTCTGTTAATTTTTGCTATGTCTTTTTTTCTATTTTCGATTAGATTTTTGCTTTGTTTTACCTTAAACATTTCTTTGTGTTACTCACTTTGGGGTAAATTTTCTTTTAATTTTCTATTTCTTTAAGGTAAAATCTGAGGTTATTAATTTATGAGCTTGCTTCCTTCCTAAGCACTCTGTGTTATAGCACTTAGTGCTACAACTTTCCCTTCAACTGATAGGTTGTCTTCTCATTGCCATTCAACACAAAGTACTTTCAAGTTTCCTTTTGATTTCTTCTCTGACCCATGGGTTAGTTAGAATTGCGTTTCTTTGCTTTCTAAACATTTTGAAGGAAGCATTAGAGATATTTTTGTTATTGATTTCTAATTCATAGAACATAGTTTGTATGGGTTGAATAGTTTAGAAATTTATTGAAATTCAATTTATGGCCCAAATTTTGGCCTATCCTGCACTGTGTGTTTTTGATTTAAATATGCATTGTGCTGCTGGATGGAATTGTTAATGAAATGTCAAACAGGTAAAGTTGGTTGATAATGTTGTTCAGATATTCTACATCTTTAATGATTTTCTGCCTATTGTCTTATTAATTATTGGAAAAGGTTATTAAGTGCTCCAAGTATATTTGAGAATTTGTTTATTTCTCCTTTTATTTGATCAGTGTTTTTTTCCTTATATTTTGATACTCTGTTACTAGGTGCATAAACATTTAAGATTGCATGTCTTTTTGGTGACTTGACCCCTTTATTTTTCTGAAATGAAATTTTTCTGCCTGTGTTTATATTTTTTGCTCTGAAATTGATATTTTCAGATATTTGTATACTCATTAGTACTTTCTTTTGATTAGTATCTTCATGGCATGACTTTTATTATTTTACTTTTAACCCATTTGTGTCTTCATATTAACGGTGTGCTTTTTGTGAACAGCATGTGGATCATTTTTGTTACTTTTTGATGCAATTTAACAATCACTGCCTTTTAATTGGGGTGTTTAGAACAAAGATTATTGGAAAATTCCTGACTGCCCCCTTTTTGTATATAACATTATATTGGGATGCGGCCATGTCCACTTATCTACATATTGTCTGTAACTGCTTTTATGCTGTAGTGGCAGAGCTGAGTAGTTGCAGCAAAGTTCCTATGTCTCACAGAGCTGAAAATACTTACTATTTGGTTCTTTTCAGAGAAAGTTTGTGGGGGCTGGCTGGTTAGCTCAGTTGTTTAGAGTATAGACTTATAACACCAAGATCATGGTTCTGATTTCCTTACTGGCCAACAGCCAAAAAACAAAAAACAAAAAAAGGAAAAAGTTTGTGAACCTTAGTTAGACCACTTACATTTTAAGTTATCACGGATGGGTGTCAAATAGCCTCCAATCTTTCTATTTTTTTTTCCTGATTGTCCCTTCTGTTCATTACTCACCCTTTCCACTTTTTCTGCCTTATTTTAGATTCATTGTATATTTTTTAATAATTACAGTTTATCCTCTTTGTTGGCTCTCATTGTATATTTTTTAATAATTACAATTTATCTTCTGTTGGCTTGTTAGCTATGTATAATATATATATTTATTTTAGTGGTTGCTTTAGAATTGGTGGTGTGCATCTTTAAATTACCACACTTTATCTTCAGGTTATTATACCATTTTGATTAGATTGATATCACTCTTTAATTTCATTTTTCTACAAACATTATGTAGTACACTTATAGTATAAATAATTTATAATAGTATAATTTTATTTCTCCTTTCCTGACCTTAATCTGCAGTTCACATACATTTTTCTTATACATCACACTAAAAAGAAACAAGTTAAACTCTCCTTTTTAAAGAGATAGCATGATCACTTATATACAAAATCTTTTGGAATTTACAAAAACGTTTCTTTAACTTATAAGTGAGTGAGTTAGGCGGCAGATTATGCAATCCGTACACAAAAATCAATTGTATTTATTTGAGCAATGAACAAATAATTAAAAATTTAAAACACNTTTTTTTTTTTTTTTTTTTTTTTTGTCCATCAAGAATAGATTGTAGTATCTGTCAAATTATTTTAACACCAAGATCACGGTTCTGATTTCCTTACTGGCCAACAGCCAAAAAACAAAAAACAAAAAAAAGGAAAAAGTTTGTGAACAAAAAAAGGAAAAAGTTTGTGAACCTTAGTTAGACCACTTACATTTTAAGTTATCACGGATGGGTGTCAGATAGTCTCCAATCTTTCTATTTTTTTTTCTGATTGTCCCTTCTGTTCATTACTCACCCTTTCCACTTTTTCTGCATTATTTTATTTTATTTTATTTTTTTCCCCTTTTGTCTTTTTTCGTGTCCGGCAACAGACCGCAACCCTCAGTGTCGCGCCCGTACCGGACCGGGACTGGCAAGGGATCGCAACCCTAGGTGCTGCACCCGCCCCTCGCTCAGCCAGTGAGTGGGAACCGGTCTGTATGTGGGATCCGAACCCTCGGCGGGAGCGCCGCCACGCTCCCAAGCGGCGCACTGTAGCAGAGCGCCACCGGGCCAGCCCTTTTCTGCCTTATTTTAGATTCATTGTATATTTTTTAATAATTACAATTTATCTTCTGTTGGCTTGTTAGCTATGTATAATATATATATTTATTTTAGTGGTTGCTTTAGAATTGGTGGTGTGCATCTTTAAATTACCACACTTTATCTTCAGGTTATTATACCATTTTGATTAGATTGATATCACTCTTTAATTTCATTTTTCTACAAACATTATGTAGTACACTTATAGTATAAATAATTTATAATAGTATAATTTTATTTCTCCTTTCCTGACCTTAATCTGCAGTTTACATACATTTTACTTATACATCACACTAAAAAGAAACATGTTAAACTCTCCTTTTTAAAGAGATAGCATGATCATTTATATACAAAATCTTTTGGAATCTACAAAAATATTTCTTTAACTTATAAGTGAGTGATTTAGGCTGCAGGTTATGCAATCAGTACACAAAAATCAATTGTATTTATTTGAGCAATGAACAAATAATTAAAAATTTAAAACACCACTTATAATAAGACCATTACTATAAAATATTTAAGAATAAATCTGACTAAGGCATGCAGGACCGATAGCTAAAAATAGTAAAATGCTCCTGAGAAAAAATAAAAAACTTTAAAATAAGTAATATATATATATATATGTGCACTTCAAAAAGTTCATGGAAAAATAGAATTAAAAGATAATACAAATATTTTTATGAATTTTTTGAAGCACCCTTGTACATGTCCATGAATTTAAAGTCTTAGTATTTTAAAAATTCCAGTCATTCAAAAACTGGTCTATAAATTCAGTGCAATCAAAATCAAAATCCTTTTACAACTTTTTTTTTTTTTTTTACAAAAAGCAACACTGACTTTAAAATTTATATAGAAGTTGAAAGAATCTAGAATAGCCATAACAACTTTGAAAAGGAAGAACAAGTTGGAGGAAATATACTGATTTCATCAGGCATCATCAAGGAAGTGTGAAATTTGTTTAAAAATGGACAAATAGATTAATAAAACTGAATATACAGAATGCAAAACTAGACATACATATAAGGTCAATGAATTTTCAAAAGGATGCAGAAGCAATTCAGCTGAGAAAAATAGTCTTTTCAGAAAATCGTACTGGAACAGTTGGATATCTGTAGGATGCAGAAGCAATTCAGCTGAGAAAAATAGTCTTTTCAGAAAATCGTACTGGAACAGTTGGATATCTGTATGCAAAATCAAACACACACACACAAAGTTTTGATCCATTTCTTGCATCATAGGTAAGAAATAACTCCAAATGTTTTATAAAACTTCTAGCTAAAAACATAGTTGGAAATATCGGCGACCTTGGGTTAGATTAAGATTTCTTCAATGTAACACTAAAAGCATGATTCATAAAAAAAAAAAAAAAAAATTATAATTTTACTTGACCAAATTTATGAACTTCTGGTTTTCAAAATATTCTGGTAAAATAATGGAAAGACAAGCCACAGACTGGATGAAAATAACTTCAAATCACATATCTTATAAGGGGCTTACATAGAGAGAAATAAAGAACACCCAAAACTCTAATATATGAAAACAAAGACCCCAATAAAGAGATGATCAGAAGATTTGAACACACATTTCATCTAAGAAGATACAAAGATGACAAATAATTACATCAAGAGATTCTCGATAAAAAGAGTTATTGGGAAATGCAAAATAAAACATAATGAGATAACATTAACACGCATATTATAAAGAATAGAATTAATAAGATTTACCAAACCAAGTTTGGGCATGCATGAATTAGAACTCTCATAAACTGATATTGGGTATGCAAAATGCTGCATCTATTTTGGAGCACTTTGGCAGTTTTGTAAAGATTTGCACATAAAACAATCTACTTTTAGATAATCACACCGTTCTACTCTTAAAAATTTAGACAATGCATGTGCTCATACTGAGATTTAAGTATGAGTGTCCTTAGCACATTTATTTATAGAACCCCAAAACTGAAAACAATCCAAATGTCCATCGACAGCTGAATGGATAATAAATTTTTTACATCCATGTAATGGAGTACTACTGTATTGGTCAGGTTTTTCTAGAGAAACAGAACCAATAGGATATATATATATATATATAAATGAAATGATTTATGGTAAGGTATTGAATCATACAAGTATGGGGACCTAGAAGTCCCACAATTTGCCTTCCTCAAGCTGTAGGCACCACCACTGGTGGTATAGTTCATAGGCCAGAGAGTTGAAAAGCCAGGGTTGTAGATTCCAGTCACTACCTGAAGGCCTGAGAACCAGGAGCAGTGGAACAACAATCTTCCAGCTCACTCAGTCAGGCAGAGTTAATTTAACCTTCTTCCACCGTTTTGATCTACTCAGGCCCTCAACAGATTGGATGATACCCACTCATGTTGGGTGGGCTTTAGTCAGTTCATGAGTTCAACTTCTAAGTTCTGGAATCACGCTCAAAGACACACCCAGAAATAATGTTTAACCAGCTTTCTGGGCATCCTGTGACACAATCAAATTGACACGTAATATTAATTCTTACAACTACCCAGAAAAAATAAATAAATAAATAAATAAACAAATAAATAATGAACTATTTAAAAAATAGCATGGGTAAACCTTAGAAAATGCATATTAATCTATAGTGACAGAAAACAGATGAGCCATTGCCTAGGAATTGGGAGGAGGGACTTGAGAGATTACCAAGGGACATGAGGAAACTTTCATGAAGGGTTGTAGATATATTCATAATCTTGATTGTGATAATGGTTTCAAGGATGTGTATTTATATCCAAACTTAAATCAAATTTGTACACTTTAAAAATGAGTTTATTTTATGTCAATTATACAATAAAACTGTTAAAAGCAAAACTACACAGTAAAGGAACATAGGGCCTAAATGTTTTGCTTTCTCAAATATTAACAACCCAAAGAATAAGCTTTTAAGCTTTTAAATGTATGCAAATACATATTGAGACTATCATAGATACATTATAGACACGAAGAACAGATGTGGCAAACTCAACCTCCCAATTTAGTGAATCAGTTACAAATATTACACCCTTTTGTTGTGAGTCATTCACTTTTGTTATCTTGCCGAATGGTTTTATATTAGTAGTATATTTTTCTTAATTGTTTGTGTTTCTTCATTTTATGGGGT
>NW_007738143.1:11026-13801 GCF_000696425.1 Galeopterus variegatus
AATGGTTTTATATTAGTAGTATATTTTTCTTAATTGTTTGTGTTTCTTCATTTTATGGGGTGATACATGGTTCCCTCTTTCCATGCATTTGCTCCTGAGTGGTTTCCTTCCCCTCCTCCCAGCCCTACTTAGACACACACAAGCAAGTTAAGGGCAGAGAGGTTTCTAATCTGAATTGTCAGATCTTATGATATGCTTGTATTTCCTTTTACTCCTGGGAATGGCTACTAATCCTTAAATATCAAAGTCCGTGCAAAATGTCTTATTTTGTACTTGCAGGTGATGAGCACACAGAGGCAAGCTTAAACAAACCTCTTTCCTAAGTCCTGCTAAGTGTTCTGGCAAGGCCTGCCCCTATGACACAGATCTGGCTAGATCGATCTCTCTCTTTCTCTGCTTCATCTCAGCTACAGGTGAAATAAGGTAGCTCATTAAACCGAGTGCTACTTTGGTCAACAGGAAGGCAATGGGAAATTCCAATTTAGGCCTCTAAGCTTATACTATGTGGCCAGNTAAAACTGAATATACAGAATGCAAAACTAGACATACATATAAGGTCAATGAATTTTCAAAAAGGATGCAGAAGCAATTCAGTTGAGAAAAATAGTCTTTTCAGCAAATCGTAACTGGAACGGTTGGATATCTGTATGCAAAATCAAACACACACACACACGAAGTTTTGATCCATTTCTTGCATCATAGGTAAGAAATAACTCGATATGTTTTACAAAACTTCTAGCTGAAACCATAGTTGGAAATATTGGAGACCTTGGGTTAGATTAAGATTTCTTCACTGTGACACTAAAAGCATGATTCATAAAAAAAAAACATGATAATTTTACTTGACCAAATTTATGAACTTCTGGTTTTCAAAATATTCTGGTAAAAGAATGGAAAGACAAGCCACAGACTGGATGAAAATAACTTCAAATCACATATCTTATAAGGGGCTTACATAGAAAGTAATAAAGAACACTCAAAACTCAATAATATGTAAACAAAGACCCCAATAAAGAGATGATCAGAAGATTTGAAAGGCCGGCCCAGTGGTGCACTCGGGAGAGTGCGGTGCTTGGGAGCGCAGCTACGCTTCCACCGCCGGCTTGGATCCTATATAGGGATGGCCAGTGCGCTCACTGACTGAGCACGGTGCGGGCGACACCAAGCCAAGGATTGCGATCCCCTTACCGGTTATGAAAAAGACGAAAAAAAAAAGAAGATTTGAACACACATTTCATCTAAGGAGATACAAAGATGACAAATAATTACATCAAGAGATTCTCGATATAAAGAGTTATTGGGAAATGCAAAATAAAACATAATGAGATAACATTAACACACATATTATAAAAAATAGAATTAATAAGATTTACCACACCAAGTTTGGGCATGCATGAATTAGAACTCTCATAAACTGTTATTGGGTATGTAAAATGCTGCATCTATTTTGGAGCAGTTTGGCAGTTTTGTAAGATTTGCACATAAAACAATCAGATTACCACACCATTCTACTTTTAAAAATTTAGACAATGCATGTGCTTATACTGAGATTTACGTATGAGTGTCCCTAGCACATTTATTTATAGTACCCCAAAACTGACAACAATCCAAATGTCCATCAACAGCTGAATGGATAATAAATTTTTTACATCCATGTAATGCAGTACTACTATATTGGTCAGGTTTCTCTAGAGAAACAGAACCAATAGGATATATATATATATAAAAATGAAATGATTTATGGTAAGGTATTGAATCATACAAATATGGGGACTGAGAAGTCCCACAATTTGCCTTCCTCAAGCTGGAGGCACAGGAGAGCTGGTGGTGTAGTTCATAGGCCAGAGAGTTGAAAAGCCAGGGTTGTAGATTCTAGTCACTACCCGAAGGCCTGAGAACCAGGAGCAGTGGAATAACAATCTTCCAGCTCACTCAATCAGGCAGAGTTAATTTAACCTTCTTCCACCTTTTTGATCTACTCAGGCCCTCAACAGATTGGATGTACCCACTCATGTTGGGTGGGCTTTAGTCAGTTCATCAGTTCAACTTCTAAGTTCTGGAAACATGTTCAAAGACACATCCAGAAATAATGTTTAATCAGCTTTCTGGGCATCCTGTGACACAATCAAGTTGACACATAATATTAATTCTTACAACTACCCAGAATAAATAAATAAATAAATAATAGATAAATAAATAAATAATGAACTATTTAAAAAATAGCATAGGTAAAACTTAGAAAATGCATATTAATCTATAGTGACAGAAAACAGATGAGTTGTTGCCTAGGAATTGGGAGGAGGGACTTGAGAGTTTACCAAGGGACATGAGGAAACTTTCATGAAGGGTTGTAGATACATTCATAATCTTGATTGTGATAATGGTTTCAAGGATGTGTATTTATATCCAAACTTAAATCAAATTTGTACACTTTAAAAATGAGTTTATTTTATGTCAGTTATACAATAAAACTGTTAAAAGCAAAACTAGACAGTAAAGGAACATAGGGCTTAAATGTTATGCTTTCTCAAATATTAACAACCCAAAGAATAAGCTTTTAAGCTTTTAAATGTATATAAATACATATTGAGACTATCATAGGTACATTTTAGACACGAAGAACAGATGTGGCAAACTCAACCTCCCAATTTAGTGAATCAGTTACAAATATTACACCCTTTTGTTGTTAGTCATTCACTTTTGTTATCTTGCCAAATGGTTTTATATTAGTAGTATATTTTTCTTAATTGTTTGTGTTTCTTCATTTTATGGGGT
>NW_007738143.1:14796-15890 GCF_000696425.1 Galeopterus variegatus
GTCAACAGGAAGGCAATGGGAAATTCCAATTTAGGCCTCTAAGCTTATACTATGTGGCCAGGTCTCTAGAGTCTACACTGGTGGTTATGAGGTACAATTAATGAAATGGTACTTTAGCTTCCCACTTGGCTTCTTTACCTTGTTTTTACTCCATCAGTTGATAATTCCAAAATGGCTTGAAAGAGAACAATTGGTAAGAGTTGGGGATTCTAAGATCCTGAGTTACTACCAACTATAGGAACAAAAAAAATTTACCCCAGTATTTTAACTATGAGATTAGCTAAAATGTGATTTTTTCTAATAAAATCTAAAAACTTTCCTGAGTTATGTTTAAAGGGACATAATCAGCTTTTCTTTAAAGCAAATGAACTACTAAACATTTGTCTTAAAAATGTAGGTTTTCCCCATTTCTTTTCTCTCTCTTTCTCTCTGTCTCACTCTGTCTTTCTCGCCATAGCATTAGCTACAAAACTATTTTACAGGAATTACTGCATGATATTTAGCTATGCATGTTATATTCCTGGCTACAGTGAGCAGACAGTAAACTCTAGTGACAAGAACATAATTATTCATCTTTGTGAACACAAGATGTGGCACATAGTACGCGTTGTTAAGTATTCATTAAACGAATGAATGAAATGAACTTTAGCATTCAATACTGGAAAGATTATGAAAGAATTGATATTTCTACATTGCTGCTGTCATAACTGTAGAAGATAAGTCATGAAACAAGCAGTATTTAAAGGTAAATAAACAATAGTGAAGTTGTTCATACTCATCTTCCTTTTAATTGCTGTTTGGGGATTTTTGTAGAAATGAACTCTTTACTATTTATTGAGTACTTCCACAGAGTACACAGATAGAGACGTTACACACATTATTGCTGATCCTTGCATTGGTTGTGCAAAGCAGGTATTGTTTATAACTTAGCCTTGAAGAAAATAAATCTTGAAGAGATGGAATGACTGAATCAAATCTGGATTTTTGGAGTATGTTCTTTTCAGTTACTTTGTCTTTAAATTAAAAAACAAAATAAGGATAATATCATGTACATTTCCTGAGTGGTCAGACAATTTGGATCCTGAGATATTTGT
>NW_007738143.1:16197-16861 GCF_000696425.1 Galeopterus variegatus
CTTGTAGGATTCCCCTACACTATCAGCTGACATGTGAGAAGCTGACTTAGTCGTGGAAATCCCTGACCCGTGTGGGTCTGAGTGCTTGCCACTATAGGACCCTTAATCGCACCCACCAGACAGAACTTAAAGGAAAACCTTTTTATTTTGGAAGGTGTCGACCGGGAGACAGAGGGTAAAGTCCCAACTACCTCCCAGATCACCTGAGGCTGGGTATCATGGAGGCAAAAGTATCAGGCAAAATAGGATGCTTTGAGCGATGTATACAGGATGTAGGATGCCCTCAAGTGTGATGGACAGCTGCTACCTGCTGTGAGAGATCATATTAGGCGAGACAGAATGTCTGCTTTTGATAGAATCTTAGTTAATCATTAAGGGGGAGCTATAAAAGGAAAACAGTTCTACAATGTATACACGAGTTTAGAGGGTTTTCTACGTTTACAGAAGGACTGCAGCTATTATTTTATACTCCACTCAAATCAAAAGATATTGCCGTGCACTCTGGGAAATATCCTTATGCAAGCACTTGCTAAGGTGGCTTGAGCAAGCTTTCCTAATTCCCTAAATGATGCATCGTCCAAAAATCTATTAATCCCAGCCGCTTCACCTCTTTCGTTTCCTCAACTTTTGACTCTTGCAGTCCCACATCCAGAGCGTTTTCTCC
>NW_007738143.1:17283-20926 GCF_000696425.1 Galeopterus variegatus
TCACCTCTTTCGTTTCCTCAACTTTTGACTCTTGCAGTCCCACATCCAGAGCGTTTTCTCCCGGGCATTAACTAGTAAGACAATGTGTGTGAGTATTAAAGAACTAACTAATCTCGAATAAATGAGCATCATATTCTTTCCAAGTCATTACAGTAGACTCAAAGGTAAGAATGTTGTCTCTTTCTTTAAAAGCATGCACTAAATATCTACTTTTATAAAAATACATTTTTCAACTAAACAGTTTTATGCAGATTAAAGACGTATATAAATGAAACTTCAGATGATACATTACATTAATATGGCTCAAAATGGCCAATAATAACTGTCAATAATGTTCAATCTATATTCATCAAAAGTATCTTGAATTTAAAATTTACTGTAATAGAATTGTTATTCAGTTAAATATCCATGTAATTTTATTTGAAGACAAAGTAAAAGCACACTGTTGACATATGTGTATATGTTTTATACAAATCGGAGCTTTATCCTGCAGTTTAGCAGCTAAAGACGTACAATAAATTGAATTGATTTGTAGTTGAGTTTTCACATGTGTTTCTCTTGTTTCAGTGCTGTCATCAAATAGGGGACATATTACAGGAGTTAAGAATAAGCTGTTAAAGGAGACAAGCTGGATTTGCAGCCTTCTGAGAGCCTATGCTAATGCTATGTATTTTCTTACATTTAATCAGACTTTGTGGCTCCACTAGTTAGGCGTCAGGTCTTTTAGGAACTGATGTATAATAAATATTTTACTTTATTAATACTAAGAATTGCGGTCATGCACCAAACTGAACAAACAACTGTTACGTGATTTCCAATGTGATGCTCTTTATTTATGTGCCATAAAATTCAAGGGCAGTCTTATCTAGAGTACTGAACTGTAATGCTTAACTATGGAATCAAATACAGCTGAGAAACCAGAAATTTTCTCAATAAGTAAAATAATTTTATTAGAAACATTTTCTTATTTTTTATTATCTTTATAAACTCTTGTTATGTTCTGAACATAATTTTAAATTTCATGTATTCTAATATATACCACAATATATTCGTAACCATTCCTGGCAACTAATCAATGTTTCTTTTACATTGAGATAGAATAATGTGTCATTTATAATTAGCCTTTACAAAATTAGAAGGCCAAATTCCAATAATTCTGTTGATTCTTGAGAGTCATATCATAAACCTTTGGTTTTTTCTTTAGCAAATCATAACTGTTTGGCTCTCTTACTCTGTTATTTAACAATTTAAATCTCATTAAAATAAAGATAAAACCAAATAAGTTATGGGATCCTGAGAAATTATGATTTCAACATAAAAATGTAATGAAGTTAGGCAGCATTCAATAGTTAGCCTTTATCCATAGGGAACAATGTTTGTAGGTTTCTCTTGAGGTTAAGTTTACCCTGAACATTAACTGCTGATCACTCCATTTAATATTAGACACTGCCAGAGAAGAAAATGAAAATTACCTAGAATTTACGATTCTTTATCCACAAGTATCTGTGCCTTCTCAACTATAGTTACTATTAATTAATTAAAAATCACGGTGCACTTATATTAATGTCAGTGATTATTTTAAGGATTCCAAGTTAACAAAATGAGTATGATGTTTTTCAATTATTATGGAATGATGTTTTTGAAATCAGAAAAATTAAATAACTGATACTGATACTTACATACATAGATATTTCTTTTTTCTTTTTTTCCCTCATACACTAGTGGTCATTATATTTATAGAAACAGTAAACTTTGTGTCTGTTTTTTTCATTTTGCTTATTTTTTGCATTCCTACTTTTTATTAAGAACCATGTACAATAGTATACTTCATATAGAAGATAGTTCTCTCTTAGGTAACCAATGACAAATTTAATATTTTTAAGGGACATAAAAATATTGATATTCAGTATCGCTCTCCTTCTGAAGAGTAGAAAATCATGACCAAATCCAGTAAATTGTTCATACATTCTTCATCTTTGCTTTCCAGCTAACGTGTTTAAGGTGTTATAAAAGGTATTACCTGAAGTGGAGGCAGTAATAGGGGAATAAATGTTGATGATATGCTTTAGAAGAAAAAAGCGACCTAAAGATAATTTCTTTGCTCTGGTTATGTCTAAGCCTGTCCTTAATTCCCCACAAATTTGCTAATATCTTCCTATACCATACTACATCAAAAATCCAAAAGAAATCAAATTAGTTGGTATCAAGGTCATTTTTCGTTAGCATTTCACTTTTCATAAATTTAGTGTCTCCTAAGAATGCCAAACTGAGTTTATTGGAGAGCATTTTTTAAGAGATGTTGCTGAGGTCAATATGGAGAGTACAAACACGGTGCTTTTAGTGTAAATATCTCAAAGTCAGTAGTGAGGAGACAAAGTGCATTTTCCCTCCTAGACCATGAGATCTCTGAGGACAACAACAGTATCTCAATCTTCATGAGCTCTCTAGCTTGCATCATAGGGGCTAATGTTTCTTCTACTAACATCGAACTGTGTGTTGAGAGATGAGTAGCAGAGCAAACACTGGAGAACAATTTAAATTGTTACCAGTACTCTGCAATTGTAATATTTGAAACAATAAATATTCTTGTATTATTATCAATGCACCCAAATACCAGAGTTTCTCTAAAATGTGCATCTTGTAATGAATTGCTGACCCATAGAACATATGACTCTCATATTTTCCTGGATATTGACAAATCGCCTTTACATATGTTGAAGATATTTATACCACTTGAAGGTTATGTGAAAGCCCCTGTAGTTCTGTACATTTACCATTGTTGATATTAAAGATTTGTCAGTGTTTTGGCATTCTAATGGATTTGAAAACCTATTCACAATGCCATGTAAAAACTGTTAGTGTTTACTCCTATTTGAGTGGACTTAGCATATTTGCTGTTGGATTTTATTATCTTTTTATTGTTGTCTTTTAACAGTTTTTATTTTTTATTTTTATTTATTTATTTATTTTCCTTTTTGGCTTTTTTTGTGTCCGGCAACGGATCGCAACCCTCAGTGTCGTGCCTGTACCGGACCAGGACCGGAAACGGGATTGCAACCCTCGGTGTTGCTCCCGCACCTTGCTCAGCAAGTGAGCGGGAACAGGTCTGTATGTGGGATCCAAACCCTCGGCGGGAGCACCTCCGTGCTCCCAAGCGGCGCACTGTAGCAGTGCGCCACCAGGCCAGCCCTTTCAACAGTTTTTAATACATTCTAGATATTAAGTGAGTGGGAACAGGTCTGTATGTGGGATCCAAACCCTCGGCGGGAGCACCTCCGTGCTCCCAAGCGGTGCACTGTAGCAGTGCGCCACCAGGCCAGCCCTTTCAACAGTTTTTAATACATTCTAGATATTGTCTGTTACTCATAAGAGTTGCATCTATTTTCTTTAAGCCTTTTGCTTGACTTTTCACTTTGACTAAGTTTTGTTTTATTGTTATCATATTTACTTTTAATGTATTCACATGTAAAATTACTTTCTTGTAAATATGTGATTTTAGTGTGCAGTTTTTAAAAGCTTTATTTATCAGCAATCGTAGATACTCTTATACCTTCTTGTAAAATTTTTTATTTTAGTTTGCATATTTTGGTCTTTAATTCAACTGTAGTGCACTTAGATATACGGGAAAACATAGGAATCTAGC
>NW_007738143.1:21121-26891 GCF_000696425.1 Galeopterus variegatus
TACTTTCTTGTAAATATGTGATTTTAGTGTGCAGTTTTTAAAAGCTTTATTTATCAGCAATTGTAGATACTCTTATACCTTCTTGTAAAATTTTTTATTTTAGTTTGCACATTTTGGTCTTTAATTCAACTGTAGTGCACTTAGATATACGGGAAAACATAGGAATCTAGCTTTATTTTATTTTATCCACTCAAATTGTCCAGAAACTACTGACTAAATATTGCAAGTAACTCTTCCCTCACAGAATTGCAATGTTGCCTATATCAGATACTTAGATTCTCTATCTGAGTAGGGATAATTTGGGGCTATCTTTTCTTTACATTGGCCTATATATCAAGATTGTACTGTCTTAATTACCATAGGATTAAGAAATATCCTGGTATTTGGTAAGGAAAGTCTCTGCATCTCATTCTTCAGAGTTTCTCAAGCCATTCTTGGTGTTTTGCTTTTTTAACACATATTTGTTAGATTTATTCTTAGTAATTTTTTAAAAAAAAGGTTATTATTGCCTATGATATCTATTTATAGTCACAATTTCTAGTGTTTGATTTGTAAAACAAACCAGTTTTGACTATTGATTTTGTATCAAGAATAATCACTTTTATTGTTCTAATAGCTGGTGGTTCTATAGGAATGACTATATAGTCATTCAATATGCAGATAATGAAATTTTCCTATCTTTTTAAACTTTACACACTTCATTTCTTTTCTTTTTTTCCTATTGTTTTTTTAGAACTTGCAGAAGAGTATTGAATGGGAGTGGCAGCGGTGTTGCTAGTCACCCATGTCTCATTCTTGATTTTTAAAGGAAATGTTTCTCTCTCACACTTGTTTGGAAGTAAATTTGCTGAGATATAGTAGACCCATTCTTTGCAATTAAGGAAATTCCCATCTATTACTAGTTGCTAAGAAGATTTTTTAAAATCTTAAATTATTGCTGAGTTTTGTTGATAAATAAAATCTTTTTCATTTATCAGGGTGATTATATATTTTTAAATTAAAGTGGTAAATGTGGTGACTTAGCTTGGTTATAATTATAAACATACAAACATATATATGCAGGTCCTTTTATTTATATATATGCACATATGCTCAAGTATTTCTCGCAGTTCTGGAGGCTGGAAAGCCCAAGATCATCAACAGCCAGCATGGTCAGGTTCTGGTGAGGGCCCTCTTCCCAGTTGCAGATTGCTGACTTCCCGCTTTGTCCTCACCTGGTGGAAGGGCAAACAGCCTCCCTTAGATCTTTTATAAGGGTACTCATTTCATTCCTGAAGGTTCTGTCCTTATGACCTAATCACATCCAGAAGGCTCCATGTCTTAATATCATTCTTTAGGGATTAGGACTGTAATATATGAATTTTTGGGGGGACACAAACATTCAGATCATACCAGTATGCATAGTTTTGGTATCAAAGATTTACTAGTCACATAAAAGTGACTTGGGGATTATTTTCTAAACGAGTTTTTATAAGACAGATATTAAAAAATAAGAAAAAACAAAACAAAAAAGAAAAAAAATGACAGATATTATATGTTTAATTAATATTAGTGGCATTTTGTCTGTAATATAAAAAGATACACTATGAAACAAATATATGAAGCCTACAGCATAAATCTAGAAACTCGACAACCTTCATGTTTTAGCCAGGAAGATCTGGTCTTATGTCACCAGCAGACCAGTGGGAATATCTGTCAGTTTCCTTGTCAAGCTCGCTGTACCAGTTTCATGGTGGGTTTTTATACACTGCTGGCCTCTTCTGACTATTTTGGAGTTAATTTCTGCCTCCAGATTCATGTAACTGGTAACAACCCCCGTAATTTGTGAGTACTTACTTCAAGAATGCATAATACATCAATCTTATAGGGTTCATTTATGTCATGTATCAGGCATATGTTAAGTACCTTATAAATATTATTTTATTTAAATCTGAAAACGTTTTGAGGACAGATAAAGAAACGGAGGCACAGAGAGATGAAGTAATTTCTTCAAGGCCATGCAGCTAGTAAGCAACAGAAACAGGCTTCAAGCCAGGGTATACAGAACCCCTGCTCTTATGCACACGTGACGCCCCCCATTCCAGTTTTCCAGGTACATCATTCCTCTCAAAGACTCTTGCTTTAGTACTACCTAAAGTCAGTTTTGGTGATTTATAATAAATGTTAAATGAGATAAATTTTCTGTATGTTTTCCAAATATTAAGAATTATTAATGATAGCAAATAAGTATATATGAAGAGCAAGACACTACAGTTGATGTTTATAGATGTGTGGATTTGGATTGTGGTTACACTAGAAATGAAAACTTTACTTTGTGCAAAACTAGCTCACTTAGCTGAACGCAGAAATCTAATTGCATTTAGAACATTCTGAGCTGCAAGAGACTTGTTCACACAGGGAAATATATTGAGGATATTAGGAAATAAGCTACTTTATATAGAACACATTGCACCTGTTTGTGCTTTTGTGAATTCTTATCACTTTAAATGGCAAGTACAGTTTTGAGGCTTCTGGAGTTGATTATTATTAGTTTCACATCTAAATAAACATTGAGAAGAAGAACCCATGTAGTCTAGTCCTGATTTGGTGTGGCCTAGTTCAGGGGCTTCATCTTCAAGTCAACTCACTACACATCAAATGGTCTAAAGAAGCATTCACTGCAGCAGATCCTGTTGATGGACAGGCCAGACCCTGTTAGCACCGCCGTCCAGGACAGGTGTATAGTGTCTCCTGTTGGTCTTGGGGGTGCTAGGACTGAGGACTCTCTCTCAGCTTGTGTGCAGACCAGCCTGGAAATGCTGACGGGTTAACACTCTCAGACAGTGCAGAGATAAAAGGGGAGCTCAAATGCCCCAGCTTTTGTGCCCTGTCAGATGGGAATTATGACAACTCTGATACATGTTCACTTCTCTCTGCCTAAGTTCCCCAAGAAGACAAGCCATAGTTTTTCATGGCACTATTCTATTCAATATCACCTTTTGGGGTCTTCTTACCCTTCTTTGTCTCTCTTTACAACTCTCTTCTTGTGTTCCTTGGAATCACCTCCCGAATAAGATACTTTCTCTCAGATCCTTGTCTTATGATCTGTTTCTGAAAAAAACCAAATTGAGACACACCAACATTCTGATCAAAATTTAATTAAAAACACTTTCAGTAATTAAAGTCTCTCTCATTACTAGTATTTCTTTCAATAATTGTTACTTTACAGTTGCTGTTCTCTCTAGCATTCAAATTACCACTCTGAACACCATGGCTGGTTATACAACTTGTGGGCCCAGGCAAAATGAAAATTCAGAGCCTCTTGTTCAAAAAGCAATAAAAAAATGCCCTTAAAAGTACTGAAATGTACAACTTTTTCTTTTCTTATGCTGTCTCTCTCACAACCTGTTGAGATGTTACTGAAATGTACAACTTTTTCCTTTCTTATGCTGTCTCTCCCACAACCTGTTGAGATGCTTTTCTTTGTCTGTTTGTTTGCTTTTGCAATTTAATATAGTAGAATGCAGACCCTCAGTGGTGCCCAAAGACCTCCTGTACTGCTTTGCATACCTTAGCTCATAGACCACTGGCTGCTGGATTCCTTTGCTCACTAGCAATTGCAGCACTGTGCCCAGCCAGGTGCAGAGAAGTCGATCCCCCTTTCCCAAGAGCTGGCTGCCCCAACCCACAGCAGACAGTCAATTCCCAGTGGATTACAACCTCTGTACCAGGCCACACTGGGTACTTGGTTTAGGTGGGATAGAGGATCACCCCACCAAGTTACCCACCAAACATGCCATCCGGCTACAAGCGTGAGTAGGGGTGGTTGCAATCATACCTCACCCAAAAATGCCATGGGGCAGGTATACCCAACCCTGACTTTCCCACACCTGTGCCCAGTCCCCTGCCAGGGGTGGAAGGCAGTGGCGATGAATAAGTGGACAAAAGTAGGGGGAGGCCAGGCAGGTCCTGGGATAGCAGTGGACAGGAAGTGGCAGCTGTCCCTGGGAGGGTAGAGGAGAGGGGGAGGCTGGGAGGGGCTTGGGTGCTAAGGGTTGATGGAGCAGGTGACTGAAACTTTCCTGGGGAGGTGTGGAGGAGGCAGGAGGCAAGACTTCATCTGAGTGGAGGCGCCAAGCCTGAGGCCCATGTTCTATTGTCCTATTGGACTTCACTTACGAAACACAAATTCAAAAATTCAGTTATTAAAGATTTCAAGATGGCGAACAAAAAGCATTAAATGGCAAGTGCAGAACCACTCCCTTCTGAGAAAGATCACTTTCAGGGGTGGCACTAGGTCTACATCCATGAAGCCAGCTCTGCTGCACAAAAATCCTTGACCTCATTCTCCCCTCAAATTGTGTTCCTATCTCCCTCAATCCTACCACATTGATCACATCAACCTCTTGCAAATTTCTTCCATTTAAGCTTTTACATTTCCCACTTACCAATGCCTTTCAAAAAAAAAATAAATAAAAATGGCACACTATTTAATTTACATTACCTACTTTCAAATTAATATTAAATCACATTTTTCTTTTCAAGTACATAGACTTCCCTTATAATACTATGTTTGTATTCTACTTATTACTGTCTAACAACTTAAGAAATATATTCTTCCATTGCCTTAATGGATGTGGATATCTAACTTATAATTTCCTCTCCAGATATCTCTATAGTGACTTTAGTATGCCTGTTGACATCATTGTAGTGCTAAATTTCTTTGTCAACTGTATTTCTAAGGAATGCTTTCTTCAGTTTATAGCCAGTCTCCCAAGGTCAACTATTAGAATAGTGCTCTCACCATTAGTCTTATTCTGTTTAAGATCCTGAGCTGGTCTCTATCATATGGGGCATGTCAGATGTGGAAATGGCTCTCTGGGTACTTACCTCCCAGTGGACAGCATATCAGCCCTCACTAGTTACACATATAGGGTCAGGAAAGCACATTTATTTCTGAAAGAGAGTGGTCAGTGGGTCTGGAAATCTAGGGAGGCTTTTAGAAGGGGGTATTTGACCTGAGTCAAGACAATTCCTCTACTGACAAGGTAAAACTCTAGGAGACTCCATAATTCACAATTTATAATTTCTATTTCTATGCTACAAAACAAGGTCAGAGATTAACAGGAAACTGTGCTGACTGGCTTTACTATAAATTAATGTTATCTAATATTGTTTGCATTTTCATTAATACCTGGCAATACTGCTTACCTATAAAAGATTCCTTATGGAGTTCCCAGATTTTTCCAGCTTTTTCCGCTTTCATTCAAACCTCTCATCTCTAACTTTGGATAATGGCTTGTCATGCTTTAGGAATCAGCTCATTCATCAGCCCCACTGAAATTTCCCATGACATTCAGTTATGTCTGCTGCAGTCTGAGTTGGCTGTTTTTCTATGACCACCAATCACTCACTGTGTATGCTTCTATTGTAATGGTTAATGAGTACTTGTTAAATGAGCATATTATCTTAATTCAATTATCTCCATTCTGCTTATGTGTACATCTTTTATGGCACAGTACCTAATTTTATTGACTGATTTTTTTATTCCTTTTTTACCAAAAATTTTGTATTAATGCCTAAGTATATGCCATGAATACATTTACTGAAATATTACAGCTAATAGAATTCTTTTTGTAGGATTTTCTTTACACTTTAAATGGGATATTATCTAATTCCCTTTTCCTGCAAATTTTATTCATATGTCCTACTGTTGGGAAATTTGATTAGGCAGAGTATATATAACTATTTTTATTATCAAAATCTAGTATGAATGTATGTTAATTTTTTT
>NW_007738143.1:27302-46779 GCF_000696425.1 Galeopterus variegatus
TTTTTTTCCATCTTTTTAAATTCTCTGGAGTGAAATGCTAGAGGTGATAAAATGAAGTGAGAGGAAAAAAAACGTGGTAATAATAGAAACTCAGGAGACATAGCAAAGTTCACACTTTTCCACCTTCATGTTCTAGCACTTTTAGCTTGAACTGTTAATTGTTCTTAGAACTTAACTCCTCAGTGCCAGCAAAAAGAAAAAAAAAAAATTGAAAGAATGAAAAAAATAACATATTTCCAAAGAAAACAATTATCATTATAGAATAAGCAGGATTTTCATTTGTGAAAGCTTTTTCCAGTTTTTGTTAACGAAGATAAATGCAAATATTCACATATCCTCTTTTGCAATAATATTTGAAAGCAATTTAAATATATTTTCCCTAAGAAGTAGTAGAGAAAAGTGCAGTAATGTACAGGCCTTCCTCCTGAAATTAGTTTTGTGCAAACTTGAAATGACATTTTTTTTCCTGTATAGACCAATAACTTTTCAATCTGGGAAATGAAGTTCAGAGAGCTTAAAAATTTCTTTGAAAAGAGACCACAGTTCCTCAAAAACCAGGTTAGATTTTGTCAATTATTACCTAACCTGTTTTTTCATTAAGAGAACCAAGCCTTTCTTCTTAAGATCTCTCTTCTTCACATTGGACTGTATTCACCTCATTAGAAGTCTGCAATTAAGATCATAGAAGCCCGATTTTCCTTTAGTATCAGAAGGGCAGAAACCAGTTTGGATTAGTCATAATCATGGGCTCAGTCAATGTCAAAGTCAAAGCCTTTTCAGATGAGGGTGGCTGGCCAAGGGGGCTTTGGAAAGAAGAGACTGGAAAGAAAAATTAAGAGCAGCACTGCAAATTATATAATAGAGCCTAGAATTCAAGCACACACATTTTCATATTTAGCACCTCTCTGAAAAGGAATTTTTATAATAGAACTGCTTTACATTTAGATCTATATTATCCTTGGTTGCCTTGTCTGGTTCCAATTCTCTGAGGATATTCTATAAATAATGGTGACACAAAGCCTTAACATCTTTTGCAAGCACGAAGTCTTTTGTACACTAAGATGTTGCTGCAACTGGCCCATCCTTACTAGAACATTTACTGTGGCTATTTTTAATGCCTCTTTGCTTTGTAACTTTTAAAATTAGATGCAGAAGAAAATAGGGACAAACATGATTTCTATAAACATGAAGCTCTTGATGCTCATTCACCTTTGAGTGGCTGGTATATAGTAAGTGCTTAATAAATATTTGTTGAATGAACAAGGCAGTTGTGCTCTGAGCAAGACAATAGTTTTCTTAACACAGTATTGCAGGTAATTAGTTTAGAAAACAATCACACATTCCCTATATTTTTCTTCTTTGATTCTGTCCTATTATTGTCGTTGATATTTTTATCTACCGCCAAGGAATATAAATACATTTCTCATTTTAATTGCTATATACCCTCTCAGTGCCATTAATTTATTTACTTGTATTACAGGTTTACAGTAAGCATCTGCTAAATAAAATACATGAGGAACATAGTACAGTCCTCAAAGATCTTATAGTCTGGAGGAGAAGATATATATTAAACTATTGCCTATTTATTTTAGTTATAATAAGTTTTTTTTTTTTTTTTTTTAAGATCAGATACCCTGATGGCATTAAATGGGAGAAAAGTACCTTGACCTTATTAAGTTCTTATTGAATAGATGCTGCTTCAGTGGATAAGATTTACCATTTGTTTCATTTCTTATATTTTTTGGTCCATGCTTCAAAATTAAATGCTGTTTACATCCATTTTTAAGCCGAGATTTTGTAAATGGAATGTTTGAAAAACACTGGATAGAAGAGACTCTTCTTTTCAGTGATGGTGTACATACTGAACTCAAGCATATTAGGCAGAATTGTGTTTTTATTTTCCACATAGTTTGTTATTTATATTTAATATCTATCTTTTGAAGTATTCCACATTAATTTGCATATAAGGACAAAATATAAATCCCTTAGGTACGTTAACTTTTTCTAATATAGTATATGCCACAGAGTGAGCTTAATGAATATTTATTGAATATACAACAATTATGGATATATCGACTATCTTTTCAGATTTTTTTGAGGTCATTGTTTTTAGCAGTATAGCAGTATCTTAATGTAGTTTTTGAATTGAAAATGCAAAGGACCAATATAAATATGCTAAGTAGGCAAATTATAAATTATATTTGTATTCATTTATAAATATCTTTCACAATAAAACTAACCCATAACTAATGGTTATTAGGTCTAAATTACAAAAATCTGCAAATTTTTAACACATAAAATACATATTTAATAATTTTACAGGTCATTCAAACTGGAAAGCTGTTAGTTAATTCTTGGCAATCATTCAGTGACAAAATGTATATGGTTTTGAGTTATTTTGCAATAATTAAAATCGTCAGTTATATGTCTTCCTATTTGAAAACCAAAATCGGTTCTGATCATAGCAAAGGTGCTCAGGTTTTTCTGTAGCACCTAACTTAGGCAGGTTGCAGATAAGACTTGATCTTTCTTCTATTACCAACAAAAACTGTAAAATGTTCCCTCACAGAAGGTCAAGTTCTTGCTTTAATATGGTGTAGTTTTCCCCCAAACTTTCTCTTTACTTATGTGAAAAAGTGGAATTTTGAAAAGACTTAATTTTTGTTGTCTACTAATATGGAATTGCCACACAATGGCACACATATTTATAAACCGTTTACTTCACAGCCTCTCATAGAGTTTTCAGGGTATTTGAAAGTGCATGTCTTTAAGTGATTCTCAAGTACTTCTTTCACAAAGAACAGCTTTTTCAGGATAGCTAAGGGAAACGTTTCCCTTAAATGTCAATTTACATTGTATCTCTCTTATGCACAGATTTTTCTTTGAAAAGTTTTCAGGCCATTGTTCAAGAGCCGAACAACTGGACTGCACCTTTTTGTCACAGTGTTAGAAACTGCTTCCACGGTTCTACAGTTCTACAAATATCTTACACTGTATTTCTGCAAGTGTAGTTTAAATTCTTCATAAAACCTTAATGATAAGATAGTTTCTGGTCGTTAAAATTTTAACATGTTTACCATATGATCTTTGAAAAAGACATGAATGTGCCAAAAATATTTGCTTTGAGATGCCTGTCTTCATTCCTTACACTTTTCTCCCCAGAATAAACAATAATTAAAATTTGCTCTATATCACTTCAGACTTCCATTCTTTTCTATGTATTCATAAATATGTACAGTCATGTACCATGGGATCAACCGCATATACAAAGGTAGTTCCATAAGGTTATCATGGAGCTGAAAAAATTCCTATTGCCCACTGACGTTGTAACAATCATAACATCATAATGCAATACATTACTCACGTAAGACCAGTAGGCTACTATATAGCCTAGGTTTATAGTAGGCTATACCATTTAGGTCTGTGTAAGTATACCCTATGATGTTTGAACAATGAAATCAGGTAATGATGCATTTCTCAGAGCACATCCCCGTCATTAAGTGATGCATGACTGTATAATTACAGACATACCCCCAAGAATACATGTGTATTACATAGAAAATATTTTTTCCCATAAGAATATTTCCAGCATCATATCAGTATTGATGATTCTGTCTTTTTACATCACAATACATCTTCTAATATCATTATGTATAGCTTGACACTATTCTTTCAGACACAGAATAGAACTGACTTCCAATAATATATTAACTGCGTTATTACTAAGCAGTTTTGCTGTCAGATTATTCCTTTATATTTTTGAAGCATTTGACAAGATAACAGAGTAGAAACATTCTGTGCCATTTGAGGTGCTGTATAGAAAAGCCTTTACCAAATGCACTATGAGCTCTTTTTGTCATAAAGAGCTTTTGCCAAAAAAAGTTTGCCGTAAAAAGCCTATTTTAACACTAGCAACCAGTCCTTAGTGAGAGGTATCTTCCTATATCACATACCATGGGTGGTAACAAGTTCTGCACACTGCTTCTACTCAAAAAATACCACTTTGCTTTACTTCTTTAGATTAAACCATTTTATTGAAACAATTTATTTAACTGCAAATAAACTATCAGGAATCATTAAAACACAAAATTGAACCAAACTCATAGAAGTTTAGAACAGAGAACAAGGCTATAAGAAATTATAGAGAAAGAGATAGATGATTGTTTGATAAAGAATATTGGTAAATATTAATGCCTTGTTTCAAAGTAATGTATTTATTTCAGTATAACTAATTTTGGATATATTTGTTTTACTCTATTTTTCCTTATAGTACTACCCTTGTTAATTTTGTGTGTCAACTTGACTGGACTAAGGGATGCCCAGATAGTTGGTAAACATTATTTCTAGATGTCTCTGTGAGAGTGTTTTCAGAAGAGATTAGTATTTGAACTTATAGACTAAGTAAAGAAAATGGCCCTGCCAATGTGGGTGGGCATCATCCAATCTGTTGATAGAGCAAAAAGATGAAGGTATGGTAAATTTTTTCTCTATTCTTGGACTAAGACATCTATCTTCTTCTGCCCTGTACATAAAAATCTTAGTTCTTGAGTTCCAAGACCTACACCAGTACCCACCCTCCCAGACTTCCTTTCCAGTTTTAAGGCTTTTGGACTCAGACTTAACCATATCATTGGTTCTCCTAGTTCGCTAGCTTGCAGGTGGCAGATCATGAGACTTCTCAGCTTGTATAATCAACTAAGCCAATGATTATAACTAATGAATATATACAAGTACATCCCCCATTGGTCCTGTTTCTTTGGAGAACCTCAACTAATACAAGCAGTTATTATGACTATCTGTTATTTATTTTTTTTAAAAAGCAGCACCTTGAATTTACCTGTAGTCGTGTCTGAATAGAACCATCAAATAAAGCATTTTGTCCAGGTTTTATAAACTTTATTCTGAAAATTCAGCACACACAATTACATAGACTATGTAGGAAATTGAAGCTATTCTGATACAGCGAATTGATCACTTTTCCATTGATACGTTATTTTCAGGACATGACATCTCTTAGTCTCTCAGTGCCAAATCCTTGTACATTAAATTTTGCTATTTAATTGAGGTTTAATGCTATAGAGCAGAGATTGGCTCAATTTTTCTGTAGGGTCAGATAGTAAAATAATTCCTACAAAGGGCCTTATTCTATCTGTTTCAATAACTAAACCCTGTCACTGAAAATAGTTATAGACATATGTAAACTAATAGACATAGTGTGTCCCAATAAGCTTCATGCATCAAACAGGTGGTAGACTGAATTTAGCCTATAGGCCATAATTTGCTGATTCCTGCTACAGTTAAAAGTAAGATCAGGGTAACTAAATGAGTGTGGGTGAGTAGAAAGGCACTGTCATCTTAAAATCAAAGTATTAGTTACATTTCTGAGTTTTTACACAGCTCATTCTCTCCTGATCTGAAGTAGTAGTTCTAAAGCATTGGTTTCAGATCATAGCACCTGGCCTCAATAGAAATTATGTCTCTACGTTAATACTTTATGCTGGCCTTTAATATAACTGTTTTTAAAAATGCTATAATAAACAACATGGAATCAAAAGTAAAAATAATGGATCAACAAAGACGTTAAGTCCTCATTGGTCTCAGATTATAGCATTGAGACATATGAATAAATATATTCTGAGGTTAATATTGTATATTGGCCTTCAACAAGTTTGAGGAATACCCATTTTATTCTACTCCCAAGGATGAAATACACACATATTATTTTCAATCTGTGATAGATTATACCGCATTGCATTACACTCTGGGAGAATATTATACCTCTCTACCTCACATAAGGTTTGAACATGAGGTTTGCTTTAGCCATGGCATGTGAATGTAAGTGCCATATGCCATTTCTGAGCACAAAATTTAAGAGCTATCTGCTGATTCTGCCATTGCTTTTTTCCTCTTCCATGAGAATTTTTTGTTTGATAGAATCTGTTCCTCTAGTCACAATCTCAAGCAGAAGACATCTGGAGCAAAGGCACGGCCAACCTTTGGCCCAGCGTGTGATAAGAGCAAAAACATACACCTTAGTTGTTATATCTCTCTAAGATTTGTAGAATATTTGTTACCACAGCATAATCCACTGAAAGTTGATTAAAAAAAAAATTGCTTACAGACTTTGGTTGCTAGACAAATAAAAATCCTAAAACTTTAGATTGACATGAGAGCCAAGCAGTAGGCAACAAGGAAATTGTTACTATAGGCTGGAAAAATGGTGACCTATGTTATGTATTTGGGTAACATTTGATGAAACCATTCTTGCAACTACTTGAAAGAAAGATGATGTACCTCAAGCAAAATAATTGTGAAAGGGAACAGTATGTTGGTAACCATTGGCTGTACTTGACAAGATACAGTGATAATTGGCTGTACTTGACAAGATACAGTGATAAAAGAGATGACCAAAGAAGAGAACTGGCTGCTTTGCAACTGGAAAAGACAAAGTATGTAGCAATCCTGAGATTCACAGAGTAAAAGAGACGACTGTTTCTCACGTCTAACTAGGAAAAAGTTGAAGAA
The DNA here is from genome assembly GCF_000696425.1 of Galeopterus variegatus. Taxonomy (NCBI): domain Eukaryota; kingdom Metazoa; phylum Chordata; class Mammalia; order Dermoptera; family Cynocephalidae; genus Galeopterus; species Galeopterus variegatus. Next base: position 33,828 of record NW_007738143.1, read on the forward strand.
TGAATTTAAATGAAAAAAATGTTTAAAATAGCTTTGTAATAGCTTTGAAGCAGTTCTTTTCCTGATGATTGACAAAATGGCTTAAGGGGGAATAAACAAACAAACAAGTAAAACAAGTGTGTGTATGGCTTTAACACTGGTGTCTGATAAACTCATGGTAGTGGTAGGATGTCTAGGGAGAGAAGCATGGAAAATAATCATGTATTTAGTTTTGGTATGTGTAACAGTGATGCTGATTGGAAGCAAAGAGATTAAAATAAAGTTCTGAGAAAGTTATATTTCCCCAAAAGTTATCCACCTGAATAAAACAGTGCGTGATAGCTTGAGACTGAAAACATATTCTGGGCCTCTAAACTTCTATGAGCAGGATAAGAAAATTGCTCATGCCCCAAGTTGGCATAGTCTCTAATACTTTCTTCATATGTACCCAAGAATGGTAATGAAAAAGTAAGGACTATGCAGGAGCAAACAAAGAAGAAATTACTGCAGTATATTGAAGAGCTATCCCAAGAAACATATCAGCTATGTCAGGGAAGAATGTCTTTATACCGGTAAAAGGATATTTACCTGTGTTTCCTCTCAACATTTGTCCAAGGAAGTTTTTCAAATTAGCCAGTGACTGCCATCTGCAAGGCCTCCGCTCTTTCTCTTTCCAAACCAGTGTTCATGGCAGATTTCCTGTCAATGTTTTGCAATTGTATGCTGACTTTTTGGACTACTTTTTAGTTCATAGGTATTCAGATCAGCAGGAGTTACCGCAGAACCAACATACACAATACTGTGAAGTCCTGGACTTTCAGCCACTGTCATGATTAGATGAGATTTGGGGGAGTAGTGAGTGTATCTCAGCTGAGGAAGGGAGGAAAACATCTATTTGTGATGAAGAGGAAAAATTATTTGTCATCAAGGTCATACAGTTGTACCCACTAACTTGCTGTTCTCCCTATAAAAAGATTATCTTTCTCCCACTCATTGACACCAAGCTTTGTTGCGGTCTTGATTTGGTCAAGGTAATGTGAGTGCAAGAGACAAATGCCACTTCTGAGCAGGGTCCACCATTGCCCTTTCCGTCTGTCATGAGATTGAAATGATGCTTCTCTGGCCTTTATCCAAGAATAAAAAACACAGTCTCATGTTGCAGTCACAGCTAAGAGCCAGCATTTAGGTTAAAAGCCACATTTTATTGGGCATTGCTTTCTACCACATCTAATATCGTTCAAGTTATAAAAGAAATTTGTAAAACGTAAAAACTCTACCAATAAAAATTCTATTGGAAATTTGATTTGCTTTGTATTTTTTGCATGCCTAATATAAAAGGTGAGGTTTGCTTATCCACGTCATTCAAAATGGAATCATTATATTAAAGGATGTAATTAAGACCTGTGCTACTGAAAGAATCCTTGAATCAGACACATGCATGATTTATGACTCATAAAGTCTTAAGCCAAAAATAAGTTTTCAAAAAGGATTCCCTTTATAAATATTAATTATTTTTGCACATTTATCCATGATTACTAAAAAAAAATAAGGATATATTTTTTCTTTTTTTTTTCCATTGAGACCAAGTCTGCATAAAAAGACACAATCACTTTTATTCTATATCTAATTGCTTAAAGTTAAAGCTGTTTCATGAATCTGAATTATTGAATAATTAAACCTATTTAGAGTTCTGAAAGAAGGTAATGCTGACAAGTTAATTGGTGCATTCTCCTTTTATTTAAAGCGTTGTAAAGCTTTCTTTTTAAATACTTACATTAAGATAACTCTGAAGCTATAATAAACCCTGTTGTTTTTTTTAACATATGAATAATATGTTTTTAGAGTGCATGAAAGAAAATAAATTCCAATAAATGTAAACTTGACAATTGCATAAATAGAACTGCTTGCACAGTTTGCCCCTCATTTTCTGTATAGTTGCAGGTTGGAAGTTACAGCTCTTACATACTTGAAATCCAACAGAAAAGATTTCTTTGTATATGAATATAGCTTACAATAATAATGGGGCTAGAGGCTACATGGACAGCTTCTCCCAAAGTCTTCACTAAAGTCACCATTGGAAATCTGTTAGCCTGTGCTAACATTCTTTTTGTTTATAGCCTAATGAGTGCTGTTAGCATTCCCCTATTTATAGATGTATTTCCATCTTTGCTTTTAATCACCTACTTTTCATTATTTTCTGTTATTATTAGCTCTTTTCCTCAAAGGTAATGTTTTGTCAATATAGCATATTTTTAGTAGCTAGGGTTAAAATCCAACCAAAGAGGACGTTGAAACAACAGATTTATGCTAGGATCTCTTATAAATTAATTATTCAAAACTTCTGGTAGCTGAAACTAGGACTGTATCAACTGTTTTTAGTGCCGAATCCAAACTTTTTCCATGAAGACAAGTAGCTATTGAGGACGTATTATATATTGATTTAGTAAATTTTTTTGTTTGCCTACTTATTGAATGTCATTTGTGTCATGTTCTGCCTGTTTTATCCTTTCTTTTCTTAAAGGATCATTTTATGATTATTCTTATTACAGGGTGGTTAGCATAACCTACATTTCTTTTTACTAGTTTACTGCCAGATGATAGGGTAAAATGATAATTACTTTTTCTGGTACATTTGATTTATTTAAGGGGAACATTAATAATTTAGAATTGAATACAAACTTCAGGAAACCGTTTTAGATATTTCTTCTTGAGTGATAATTAGGTTACAAAGCAAACAAAAAAAAAAACAATGTAGCAAGTTATATTCTAGTAAAAGTTGCTTAGGTGTTTATATTTTAGATTACATCTTTAAATGATTACCCCTTAACATTCCAATTTATCAAAAATAAAGACTAGGTAAATGAGGCAAAGACTAAAAGGAAAACAGCAGCATTATGTATTATAAAGAAATAAGTTCAGCACATTCAAGGTGAAACATATGTGACAAAATTATTTTTTCTAGCAATCACAATGTCTTAACATCATAACCTTATTTTTAGTAAATGTGTCAAGGTTGGTAAATCTTGGCAAAGAAGTATATTCTACAAGATTGAAAAATACTTATCCCCATCTTCCAAAAAATCCATGAAGATTTATTTTCAAATGAAGGCAAAATCAAATTTTTCATGGAGGAAGAAACAAAACAAAACAAAAACAAAAACAAAGTTTAAAGAACCATGAAGAGCCCTTCAGAGAAACCTGCCCCTGAATTTGTGTTCACACAGCTGGGAAAGAAAATTCATTACCAATGCTTATTCAATTTTCAAAGATTCACACCTTTAAGTAGTTATTAAAAATAACTATGAAAAAATTTTTTCAGAGTTATGAGAAGAAAATGATGATATCATCCTAAGATTACGGCTTCTAAATTTGACTTAAATTACATTTAAATATTTTCATGACTTAAAATAATGCCTAATCTACCATACTTTTTGTTTTTACTTGGAAAGTTTGAATCTTTAATGTATTATAAATTTGTTTTCAATAATAATACAATGTTTGTTCAATAATTGAGTTACATAATTTCATTTCAATTAAGATAGAATAATTGCAAAGCCATTTATATACCGCCACTTATTTTCAGATATATACCAGGGGACTTCAAAATGTTCTTGGAAAATGCATATAATGAAAAAACTATGCATCATTTCCAAATGTTCTGGCACCAAAATAAAGTTGCACTAACTTCTTATGACATGTCTGAACAGGATCTACTTTGAAGCACTAAGAAAGATAAAAACCTCCTTCAGAGCAACATGAATTCTGTTAAAAGTGAAAGGACAAATATAAAATTTATGGTGAAAATTATGTGGGAGAATGATAAAAATCATTGATACTTTATGAAAAGTTCATGAGGACAATGCCACAAAGAAATTGGCAGTTTACAAATGGGCAACTTGTTTTAAGAAATCATGAGATGTTTGAGGAAGAAGCCTGCAGCAGTAGACCATCCATATCAATTTGCAAGAAAAAAATTAAACTTGTTCGTATCTTACTTGAAGAGGACCTAGAATTAGCAGCAGAAATAATATTCAACATCATAGACATATCAATTGGTTCAGCTTACACAATTATGACTGAAATATTATAGTTTAGCAAACTTTCTGCTAAATAGGTGCCAGAAATGTTGCATCTGGATTAGCTACAGGTAAGAATAGAGCTTTCAGTAGAAATTTTAAACAATTGGTATCAAGATCCTGAAGCATTTCTGCTAAGAATAGTTACAGAAGATAAAACCTGGCTTTACCAGTATGATCCTGAAATAAAGCACAATCTAAGCCATGGCTACCAAAAAGTGAAAGTATTTTAGTCAAAGCAAAAGTGGACCAGTTAAGAGCAAAGGTCATGGCAACAGTTTTTTGAGATGCTCAAGGTATTTTGCTTGTTGACTTTCTGGAGGGCCAAATAACGATAACTTCGGCTTAATGCGAGAGTGTTTTAAGAAAGTTAGCCAAAACTTTAGCAGAAAAAAAGACAGAAAAATCTTCACCAGAAAGTCATTCTCCACCATGATAATGTTCATCCTCATCAAACAAGGGCAATTTTACGAGAATTTCTTTGGGAAACCATTAGCATCCACCTTACGGTCCTGATTTGGCCACTTCTGACTTCTTTTTATTTCCCAGTCTTAAAAAAAAAAAAAAAATCATTAATGGGCACCCATTTTTCTTCACTTAATAATATAAAAAAGACTGCATTGACATGGTTAAATTCCCAGGACCCCAAGTTCTTCAGGGATGGACTAAATGGCTGGTATCATAAATTACAAAAGTGTCTTGAACTTGATGGAGGTTATATTGAGAAATAAAGTTTATATTGTCTTTTAATACTGTTCTACTTTTTATGAATTTTTTGAAGTCCCTTTGTGCGTGTGTGTGTGTGTGTGTGTGTGTGTGTGTTTGTGTGTGTGTTGGTCTGATTATGGCATTTTTTACAGATTGTAAGCCCAGATAAATCAGTAAACATTTTTTCTCTCTCTGTGGGTTATCTAATATAATTTTCCAATTTGCAATTAGTTATTACAACTAAAAGAAACTATCGATTTATTTCTTACTAACCTATACAAATAAACGAGATTTTAGAAATAAAACTCCCTGCTCTCTTTAAGATATTTTTTTACAAATAAGCACAATTACTTTAGAGAAAATAAGTACATGAAATGCTATGAACAATAACAATGACAAAAAACTTAAAACATGAGCTTCTTATCTGCACAGAGGCTGAGAGATGAAGTCAAACCCAGTGGTTGACAGTCTTTAGGGCTGTTGATCAGAACATGCTGCTTTCCTTGTGGAGGCTGAGTAAAGCATCGCTAAACAGAGCCCACAGCCAAGTAAATAATACATGGTTCAGGAGCTCGGTATATACAAAAGCTTTGGCTTTATTGCATTGGTTATTAAGCTTCCTCTCCTAAACTTTGGTATAATCTGAGGATTCAAATTCTAAGTTACTTCTAATTTTAGTTCCTTCTGGTGAAAAAGTGAGATATGGTACTCTCACTTAAAGTTTTACCAGGCTGTTATGAACCTTTTTGTCTGTCTTTCACGCTAAACACTAGTCCCTGAAGAGAGGATAAATGTTTCTGAAACATGCAGCGTGTCTCTTCTGATGTTATTTGTTATAAAATGATGAAAACAATAACTAAAGTGTTGAATCAGAAACTATGCCTACTGCCTTAGTTTTCTTCTTTATCCTTTATTAGTATAAGTTGAAGGATAGTTTGAAAAGGTTCTGATTTCTGGCTGTGCTCATAAACCTCATGATAATAGTCTAACATTCAGTGAAATACTAGGTCCTGCTGATATGATTAGCTGCTTTAAAAATAACGTAAAATACAGTTGATAAAATTTAAAGTCTCCAGCATTGAAATAGAATTGGAAAATGCTACTGATTTCTATTCGTGGTGGATCACACAGATGTTAATATTTTAAAGGCTTTCAGAGTCCTACAGTAAAGAAATCTGAGACTCCACAACAAACATATCCACAGTGACTCTGCACAAGGAGTGCATGTCAAAAGGCTGAGGAACTGGTATTCTCTATAGCACTGTTTAGGCGATGATACCATAGAACAACATAAACTAGAGACTAAATATGCTGTCCAGAGAACTTCAGATAGGATCGGTATTAGACATTATCTGAACCATAACCATGTCTTCAGCATCATTTACTTTATGTTACGAGCCTGACCTTTCGGCACACAGATAAATAGTGTAATCTTTGCATCTCCAAACTTGGCCAACCGTCTTTTGCTCAATGTGGGGATGGGGGTGAGGTGGGAAGACGAGAAATGGGCTCTAAGTGACAAATTCAACCACTAAAAACTCCTTGTTGTTATTAAATAAATAATAAACCTTGATGGCCCCCTTTCCATATGTCTATAATATCTGTAAATAAAATATACTATTTGGCGAGCTCTATTGTAGTCAAATGCAATGGGAGCCAAACAAAATTCCACTTTTTATGGAACTTCATATTCTAATAAAGGAGATAGACATTAATGGAAAAAAAAAAACACAGTTAAATATAACTGGTGAGTTTGCTCGAAATCTATAAAAGTAGACAAGAGAATCTGACATTGTTGGGCCCAGAGATGGAGAAACGTAGGGAGCACAGTTAAATATAACTGGTGAGTTTGCTCGAAGTCTATAAAAGTAGACAAGAGAATCTGACATTGTTGGGCCCAGAGATGGAGAAACGTAGGGAGTAGAGGATAAGGGTTGAATATCAGTTTTCTCCCCTGAAGAACAACTCTTAAATTGAGATCGAAGGAAAGGTTGATTTTACTATTGTAGTAACCACCTGAGAATGAAAGACAAAAATATAGGTTAGACTTACTGGAAATGACTTTTCTTTTATATACCCTGAATAAGTTATTTTAATTAGGTAATTAATAATTCGTTATCGGATCTAACTATGAACACAATAGCAGGGGAAATACTGAAGGTAACTAAGGCTTGTCTCTGTTTCAAGCAGCTTGCAAATTAATAAAGCTGCTACAATAAATATACATTAAAGCTATGTTAGTGTTCATGAACACTGCATTTCGCAAAACATACGAAAGAAGTCTTAATGCTTTGAAGAACTATATTACTTTAGTACCAGTTTATAATTTGATATGTGCTTTTTATAAACTTTATCTACATTGATATTAACTGAACAATGGAATTTTTAGGAAAAAAAATCACACGAGAGCTGCAGAAATCTTTAAAATGGTTTACTAATCTTACAAGAAGCCTGCTTGTCTCTTGTGGTTGTTCAAGTTCTCACTTATGCCTGACAATGGATTATTGATGGGGTTTAATTATCTCACTAGATTTTCAAAATACTCTCTGAGAAACCTACGGAAACTACCTCCAGAAACCTACGTACAGTTTCTGGAAAGATGTACGTCATACATACTTCTCTCTACAAAACTTAATTTTATTTAGCTAAAACTCTAAACAGATTATTTCTAGTTATGGAAATAGGTAGAAGCTCAGTATTGAAATTTTCATATTTATTTATTTTTTTCTTTTGACAGCTGTCCTGTACAGGGACCCAAATTCTTGACTGTCATGTTACAAGGTGGCTCTCTGACCAACTGAGAACCAGCCAGCCCTCTGAAATCTGTTTCTAAATTCTGAAATTTACTAAATGATGATTGATTCTCTTTAGAAAATGGTTGTTGCTTCATAACTCTTCATTGGATATTCTCTGATATTTTTGTACTAAAAATATGCTTTTAAGACAATTTTTTTTCAGCAATAACTGCATTGAAAAAGAGTGTAATCTCTCTTTGATCCTCGTTCTTCTTGATTTCATCTTTCAAGTTTTGGCTATATCTAATTTGCAATTCAATCCTTAATGATATTTTTTATTATCGCTTATTAAAAAAATGTAGAGTAAGGACAATCCGGTTTTTTTCTGGGTAAAATGAGCCAATTAACTAATCAGTTTGATAAAAGGTATGCTAGAAGAGTAAAGAATGAAATTAAGTTTACTTAATGCCAGTTTATATTGTCTGTGGAGCAGCAAGATCAGGTCCTATGGACACAGTTGATTTTTCAAGGAGCACACTTAATGAGAATGTGATTACTGTAATATCATTTTCAGCCTGTGTCATTCTGATGGAATGTTCTGCATTAAACTGTCAAATGTATCAAAATCTAGTTCAAGTTGAAGATATAAAATTGCATTTTTAGTTCTCTGTTATTGACCTTTTTTCCTGCCATCATAGTCGCACATTACTTTGCTTAATTATAAATTGAATATTGTTAGGCAGTTTAAGCTTTTCCTGAAAATATGCATTTTATTTTATTTCATTTCGTTTCTTGAAGACTGCTTTGTTATTTATCCTAGTACTGCCAATTTAGTTTTTATTTTTTTCAGACAAGAAATTTTCTAGAAGTTTGTCTGTTCTTTCTCATTTGAACAAGTTCCAAAATCTGTAGGCATGGGTACTGACAGATTGTAAAATAAGTTTTATTTGTTTTAGTTTTAAATAAAGGGCTTCACCAGGGGGTCAACTAATGACTCTATATGAAGGTTTCCAAATGAAAGGACAATTAGTATGTTTAAATATTATGCATGCATTTCTGCAAACAATTATGTAATTTATTGGAGCACATTAACAAATTCAAAGGTATTATCACTACAACGAGGCTGGTTCTTTACTAGACATAGATTTTTCCGGTTCTCTTTTCTCTATTCTACTCTATATAAACCTGTCAAGGTAGGAAAAGTAAGACAAGTCCATAACCAAAACTTAAAGGAAAGCAGCACAACATAATTTTTTTTTACAAATGTCAAAATATTCACAGTTTTATATTCTCCATAGTGGTTTTTAAGTCATTGATAGATAAATTCAGCTGCAGGGAGCACAAATGTCAAAATATTCAGTTTTATATTCTCCATAGTGGTTTTTAAGTCATTGATAGATAAATTCAGCTGCAGGGAGCTTAAATCTTTCTATCCATATTAATGAAGAGGGTTTAAACACAGAGAATTTTTTTTTCTTACAAAATCATTTGATGGACAGAAAGAGGAGTTCTAGGCTGGCTTTCTAGAAATTAATAGAAAGCTCCACCAGGTCCACTAGGAGAACTGATTCTAGGGGACTGCCACTGAAACTTTGACCCACAGAGCATCCCACTTTTCCTGAGCCTGGAAACGATCCCACCTCTACCACATCTTCTTCTTCAACCTTTCACCGAGCTAATGACTGGGGCATAGCTGAAGAAAATCTAACATTTCTGCATTTGTATACCTCATTGACACATGCCAAATCCTTTACTCCCCCTTTCTGCTTTCCAAATCTCATGTGTGTACATCAAATTGAAGGAATCTAAGTTGTGTATATAAGGGTACTTCAAAAAGTTTATGGAAAGATTTGTATTATTTCTCAATTCTATGTTTCCATGAACTTTTTGAAGTAGCCTCTTAGAACACAGCCGCTGGGGAGTATGAGGAACGTAGCTCTCCAAGCTCTAACGCACAGGAAAGCACAATCAAAGGAAATTATGGCAACACAACAAGCCCACTACAAACTTGTGTTTTCCTTTTTTTGCCTTTTATATCTGTATACTACATTCTGAACATTTTAATCCTTTTACCATTGTCCATACAAACAAAACTGTTTTGAGCTGGGATTTTGAGATGCACCCTTTATCTTGTAAAGTCAACCTGTTTGCAATTAATTATGTCTTCCTCAAAATTTGGAAGTCACAGAGTTTAGAAACTACTTTTAATTTGATCATTGGGACTAGAAATTAGCAGTCATGCTACAGTGTTATATTCCTTCAGAACATCTGCAAGTTGCTTGAATACTTTCCCAGGTTACATAATGATATCTCAAATTATCTTGTATTCAGTTCACTTGGTTCATAAAATTTCTGTTAAAGTCACAGTTTATGCATTGGAAACATTTTCATTTATCAGGGTATGACTCTTCTTTTGATTGCTCCTACCTTTTTTTCTCTCTCTAAATCTATGCCAAATAACAAGATAACAATTCAGGACAAATTCAGACAGCAAACACTCATTCGACTAATATATTTATGGTGTTTTCTGAAATACAGATGTGTATAACAGTTCACCCTATTATCACAGCGTTTGAAATTTAATGAAAATTTTTAAATTTAATGGTACTGTAATTTAAAATATAAAACTATGTATTAATTGCATTAGCCTTTTTTCTCTCCACTATACTTTCTCCACCACATGCTTTGTGTACTGTACCTCTTTTGCCTCATTTTTGTTTTAAGACCTTGTTGCTGAACTTCAAAATGCTGTGATCTAATGTGGAAGTCAGGACAAGTAAATGCAGCCATAAATAATAATATAAAATTGCTCAAACTCAGTTCCAAAGCAGTTGTAACTCTTTTGCCTCATTTTTGTTTTAAGACCTTGTTGCTGAACTTCAAAATGCTGTAATCTAATGTGGAAGTCAGGACAAGTAAATGCAGCCATAAATAATAATACAAAATTGCTCAAACTCAGTTCCAAAGCAGAGCTACAGACAATAAAGATGTTTGCAAATACATCTCAGAATTCTCCCCTACCAATTACTCAGACAATAAGCACAGTTGATCTTTCCTTTAAAACACTGTTACATTCTTATTTTTTGCTCTTTGCCTCAATGCCAGAGCTTGGCCTTAATGATTTTTTAAGCTCCTTCTGTTTTTCCATCTTTCAGTTTCTGTATACTGTGTATGTATCTGTTTCAGTTTTTCTCTGCTTATCCTCTCTCTGACTCTACCTCTCTGATTCATGCTTCAAATCCTTGTCAAAAATAATCTTGATTAAATATCATTTTCTGACATCTCTATTCTTACTAATTTTAGTAGTTTTTTGTTCTCCATTGGATCAAATAATGGTCTTATAGAAGCAGCAGCTTAAAATTTATCCTGCAATCTTAGTTTGCACATGAAGAAATAAGCCCCAGAGAAATTAAGTGATTTTTCCACTCACATCAATTTCATCATTTAGTGCCCTCTCTATACACATTCATTCAGCATTCGTCAGACATTTATGCAGCACCCAGACTGATTTAGCAAGGAATCATACACTTTCATCTTGATCTCCCCAATGCCTCACAGTATTCACGGCTTCTCTAATGTGTGCAAGCAATATTTATTGAATGGATAAAAGGGTAACTGAATAAATGTGAAATATTCTGGAAATCCAAAAATTGCAGCAGTCTTCCATTACAACCCCGGATTAGTGGATCTTCCCAAATTTCAAAGTAGAAGACATTGAATTTCAGGAACTTGTTTGAAAAAGTAAGCTACCTTTTACTGATTTTCAAGCTGCATTTATACAGCACACTGCCTTTACATATTTCACGTTGGTTTAATAGGTACAGTGGAATTGAAAGGGTAACACTCTTCAAGCCAAACTTTAGTGCCACCTCTGCCTGCAATGAACACTGCAAAGAGATACATTTACAGAATACATTACTGGTATTCATTTATACAACACATTTATTGAGTGATTGGGTATATTAGTGGATAGCAGAGTTCTAATCTCGTGGAGTTTACATTATAACAAGGAGACACATATAATAAACAATAAAAATAATAAAATAAATATTTAATATACTATGCTAGAAGGTGATACATGCTAGAAGAAAAACTAAAGCATAGTAAAGCAGGTTGGTTGGTGATGTGGACAGATTATTGCATCAAACTGTTTGGTCAGAGCCAGCCTCATTGTGAGGGTAAGATATGAGCAGAGGCTTGAAAGAAGAAGATAATGTTTCAAGCTGTGGGAAGGGTTGAACAAAAGCTTGAGGCAGAAGTTTGCATGTGATATTGGAAGACAAAGGATGTCAATGTGATTGGAGCAAGGGGGCATAGCAGGAGAGAGGTTAGAGACATCAGGGGTGAGGAAGAACCTTATGCTGAGCCTTAAAGAATATTTTAAGGACTTTAGTTTTCATGTGAAACAAAGAGTTACTTCAGGTTTTTTAACAGAGCTCATTCCTGCTTATGTACCATTTATTATTCTGTTCATTCATTCATATAAATTTTTAATAAACACCTAATACATATTGAAAGGCTGAGAAAAAATGAACAGTTGGTGTAGTCAATAAGATTGAATAAGAACAAAGATGGAATAAAGGAATTAACTATGCTATCTATCCTAAGTGAATAATTGTGCAGCATATACATGCATTGAAGCAATACCCTGTACCTTACACCTATGTGCAAGTAAATGTTAAAATGAAAATAAAATAAAATACAGTGGTAGAAACATAAAAATTGGGGCCAAAGTGAGATATTTGAATTTAGGATTTCTGAAGCAAAAGGGTTCCAGACATGACAAGAAATCTTTTCCTTTTTTTCTGGTACTTCAAATTTGAAATTGCATCAGAGTGTTAACTCTTGCATTATGCCTAACCTAAAGTGAGACTATTCTCATCTCCTCTTCTATTTTCTTATAATTATATAGTTTGTACATTTAATTAAATTGAATTCAACTCAGTACATTCACTGAGGCTGTGGGATATAATGGTTAAGAGATCCAGTTTCCGGGCCGGCCCGGTGGCGCACTGCTATAGTGGAGGAAGAACCTTATGCTGAGCCTTAAAGAATATTTTAAGGACTTTAGTTTTCATGTGAAACAAAGAGTTACTTCAGGTTTTTTAACAGAGCTCATTCCTGCTTATGTACCATTTATTATTCTGTTCATTCATTCATATAAATTTTTAATAAACACCTAATACATATTGAAAGGCTGAGAAAAAATGAACAGTTGGTGTAGTCAATAAGATTGAATAAGAACAAAGATGGAATAAAGGAATTAACTATGCTATCTATCCTAAGTGAATAATTGTGCAGCATATACACGCATTGAAGCAATACCCTGTACCTTACACCTATGTGCAATTAAATGTTAAAATGAAAATAAAACAAAATACAGTGGTAGAAAGATAAAAATTGGGGCCAAAGTGAGATATTTGAATTTAGGATTTCTGAAGCAAAAGGGTTCCA
>NW_007738144.1:0-216 GCF_000696425.1 Galeopterus variegatus
TATTATTAGCAAAATGTGAGATCATTTTACAACAACATTTTCTCTATTTTATACTTTGTAAATGGGAGATTTATGTAGCTGAATTTATTACCTTAGTCTGTTATGTAATCTTCTATAACTGAATACTCTCTATTTATACCACCTTTCTTATTCTGTTAGTTTCATGAACAATCTTATTTTCTTTAATCTACTACATTTAATGATTTCTAAAAGCCA
>NW_007738144.1:3138-3621 GCF_000696425.1 Galeopterus variegatus
TTAAAAGAAAAAGCATACGGTAATTAAACTAAATAACTGGAAGTATTTAAGATACAGCAGATGAAAAGGCAGAAACAATTCCAGCTCTATAGATGTCCTGATGGACTAGGTGATAGGAAAGTTCTAAAGGTGTTTTGGTCTAACAACCTGAAACAAAAGTAGGAAATAGCAGATTTTGGATTACCTAATTACCATCTATGACTTAGGGAGAAGTGAGGCTTTCCTGTAGGTTGTGGAAGTTTTTCTTGAGCGGGCAGGTAGACCTTGCAATGGCCAAACTTTAAAAGTGGCACAAAATTAGAAAGAAAGATTCAAGAGCCATACTTAAGAAAATGGCATCTAAATGATATTAGAAACTACGAGAATATTTAGGCATGATTAAATCATGTTTTTATAAATTGCACATGTTACCCTGTCATTACATGCCTAAAATTTGTATAAGCATGTATTTGGTAATTTTTCAATCTAAATGTCTAAAATTTT
>NW_007738144.1:5463-6449 GCF_000696425.1 Galeopterus variegatus
TTTTGATATGGTAGAATCAACAGTTTGCTTAATTAAAATTACCCATGGTGATTTTATATCTTAATACTTTCTTAGAGACTGAATGATCTCATGTGGTTTTTAGGTTTTCTTTCTTTCGTAAGCTTTTGCTGTTTTATTTCTAAACTTCTGTGCCTCCCAAGAATTGGTGTGAGCTATTGAACCATAAATTAATGATTTTTAAAGCATTTTTTAATATTTAATTCTATAATTTGTGTTATAGGGATTTAAAAAGGGCCAAGGTTTGGCCATGAAACATGCTGCTACCTTAGGAATCTGTATTATACCAGGTACAACTTCTGGAGAAAATTCCAGTGAAATGAGTCATTTCCAGCATAGTGTAAATAGTTTCTTTGGGATTTTCTTCTTAAGCTTGACTACCCTAAAGAGAAATTCTTAAGAATGTTTTGAGTAGTTGAGATGTAATTTTTGATTAATATCTAATTTTCTTTTAGAGGTGACATGTGATAATAGCCTCATTGTAAAGCTTTTTTATTAATTTTCACATTTGTAAAGACAGCACATTTAAGTTGCCAAAATAAAAAAATCTTGTTATTTGGAATTTTCTTGAAAGGTACTGTATATTTTAAGCATAAGCAATGTAAATGTGTGTTCTTATTTTTATTCATGGTCCGTTTTAAGATATANTATATATATATATATATATATATATATATATAATTACAAAAGCACTTGAATTATTTGGAAACTTCTGTTGTATGTAAATTTAAAACGATACCAGCAATTAATCATATTTATTAGTGAAAGGCTGCTCTGTTTCTCAGTGTGCTGGGATTTATATTTAACCAGAATTCTTTACAAAAGCTTCATCATACCATAATTCATCTTTTCACTACCATCTCTACTTTCTGCTTTATTCCAGATGCTGCTCCTATGTAGGTCGGCAGGGAAATGGACCTCAGGCGATCTCTATTGGCAAGAACTGTGATAAATTTGGAATTGTTGTT
>NW_007738144.1:8407-9210 GCF_000696425.1 Galeopterus variegatus
AATTCCTTAGAATTTTCTGTAATTAGCAGTATTGATCTCTTTATTTGTTATTATATATTTGGTGCCAATTATTTATTGAGACACTATATGGTGTTGGAGATACTGTCATGAAAAATACAAAGCTTAATGCGGCATAGGTGCATCTATACAAATGATTGCAAGTGAGTGAGAAAGTGACAATAGTCAAATGTTGAGAATACTGTAGAGTCCAAGCAAGGTGTAGCAAAATGTGCTTGCGAGTCAAGGGAGATGTCACAAAGGAACTGAAATTTGAAGTAAGGTAAAAATGTCCTAGATGGACAGAAGAGTGAGACATTTCTAGCCTGAAAGAACATCATGATTAAAGCTACAAGTACAGAAAATTGAATCATTTTTATCTGCCATTGTGGCTGGGGGGTAAGTTACTAGTGGGAAATTAGTTGGTAATTACCTGGGGGAGGTTAGATCATAATCTTCTATATGAGTCTGGGAAATTTAGAATTTAGATTTTATCCTCTAGCTACTGAGGAATAATTACAAGATTAAAAACGGAACAAACTCAGATTTAAAAAAACGAAACAAAACAAAACCGAACTCTTCTCAGTGGTAGAGATCATTAACTGGGGTCGGGGAGTGGGAGTGGGGAGGATGAACTTGAAGTCAGGGAAACCCATCAGAAGCTTAAATAAGTAGTTTATGGAAGGCGATTAGATTCTCAGTTAGGATAGCACAGGTCAAGAGGGAGAAGAAGGAATAGTCTTTCAAAATATTTTAAGAGGAACCTCATCATGTGAGGAGAAATCTTCAAAAGTTTTATTTTTAAG
>NW_007738144.1:10960-11985 GCF_000696425.1 Galeopterus variegatus
TAATCCATGTTAGAATATGCCTTCCAGGAGAAGAAAGAGGATTGCCTTTTTTTAAAATTATGTTTTAAATTATTTTTTATTGTGAACCATGATTTCCCCTGGTGTTCTGTATCTCTGATTCTCTTTCCTTCTTTCATAAGTTTAATTTTCTTTTATTTGGACTATGTACTTTTTTTAACTATCAAAAAACGTTGTGTCATGCAAATGTTAAGTGCTCAGTTATATGCACTGAAATGTATTGCTGAAGTTGCCTATTGTGTCACTTTCAGAGATTTTAAACGAACATTTTGCATCAATTAGAGAATCCATTCCTATATTGTGCTCTAAATTGAAATCTTATGGATTAAAAACCATAAAATCTACTCCATAGCTTTTTGAAAATCTCACCTGCGAGTTGGATATGTTAATAAATACTCAAAATTCCTTGTGAAGACAAGAGTTTAAACAGTTGCTTCTATCAGGGGTAGAAGAGAATGGTAGGGTATTTCGTGAGAATGGTTGTAACATAACAGAGATTTGTGGGGCACATATATCACTACATGGGTTGATTAGTTAATTTAAAGTTATTTAAATGAAAAAGTGAATTAATTAGATGTGAAAAGGACACCTCTTAGAATTTGTATTACACTATGAAGAGGTTAGTCTAACTAATTAACTATAATTAACAAGCAAAATTTGAATCTTAAATGAAAATATTTAAGTGTTCTAAGTAAGTTAATTTCTGTTTGAGGGGAAAACAGCATGCTTTTGTTGGAAAAGCATATTAAGTCCAGTACTATTGGTATTTACAGAACTGTTTGTGATAATATATTTGCATTATTCTATGCAGTATAATGACATATTTGTACACTGTTTTTAATAGATGTCTGCTCTTCTTGATGTATGAATTAAAAAATTTAGCTTATGTTAAACTACTGAGTTTTTTTGAGATTTTATATGTATATTGTTGTTATTATGCTGACTCAAGCAAACACGAAAAATATATACCACTTTGTAAAAAAGCTTATTATACACACACTAATACA
>NW_007738144.1:12162-12471 GCF_000696425.1 Galeopterus variegatus
CTGGTATATCTTACTGTTATTTTTAGTGAGTGTAATAACACTAGCAATATTTGTTGACTACGAGTGTTACATGCTTATGGATCATAATTTGAATTTAATCCTTATAATAAATATATTTAATTATTTGGATATAAGGAGTGAGTATTCGACAATAATAATTTCTAGGTTTTTGAAAAAAATTGTGCTGCATAATTGATTAAGTCATAATATTATAATAAATTATTAAATTATTTACTTACAAACAATTAAAATGCAAATTAGCTGAGAAAATTATATATTACTACTTTTATATTAAAAAATTGCCAAGAA
>NW_007738144.1:14380-15510 GCF_000696425.1 Galeopterus variegatus
TAATATCATATCACATTCTATTAAAAAGTTTCTTTAAGGTTTTATATTTTCTCTGACTAAAATCTAGGGTATGTCCTCGGTGTTATATTATTTTAGAAACCTTTTAATAATTGTGTATGAAAAGGTGCATGTTGAAAACAATTCTAAATGGAATATGGTATAAACAACAAATAATCTTACTATCTTTCATTGTAATTATCCAGGAAAGGTTACTAGCAGCTCTATCTACTGTCTGAAAACTTGACATTGCTATGGCCATAGCTCATAAAGCCTCGGAATCCAGGAAATTTGTTAGACTTAAAAAACAAAAAGAACTGCGTCATTTTTATTTCTTAAATAAATAAAATAAAGTCTGATTTAGAATACAGATGTTGCTGTCTTTGATGTTTGAATGTTCTGATCTCATGTGGATTCACTAGATACTGCTATTGGAATTAGTTTGCGTACATTATCCACCCCATTTTTTCAGTAACATAAAAAGTGCAAGAATATTAAAAACAGTAAGAAGGGGCATCTAATAACAAAAATTAAAATATAATAACAATGAAAGAAACCATCAGTGCCGAGGTGTGCATTGGGCCAGGATCAGAGTTGATACTGAAAGATGCAGAATAAGACAGAAAAAATGTAAAAGGTTCTGAGATGATCCACAGGGAAGAAACGTGACTGGTAAATGCAGATGATCAGAGGATCGGCATCAATCCTGGATGCCG
The DNA here is from genome assembly GCF_000696425.1 of Galeopterus variegatus. Lineage (NCBI taxonomy): Eukaryota > Metazoa > Chordata > Mammalia > Dermoptera > Cynocephalidae > Galeopterus > Galeopterus variegatus. Next base: position 15,094 of record NW_007738144.1, read on the forward strand.
GTCATCCTGCTGTGAATTCAGGAGATAGAAATCTATTCAGAAACTGAATAAGCATGGTAACAACTACTGAAGAACTTTGGTCAACACCCATGGATAATTTTAGTTTCCAAGCATGTCCACACTTGCACGACACTGCAGTAAGGAGAGGAAGCCCCCACGGGGAGGGATCTATTTGAGGGAATAATTCACAGCAGAGTATCTATCACCATGAAGTTGAAGAACATGCCTGGTTTTAAAGTCAATGTTAAATAACCAATAAAACCTGGTCACGTAGTGTCAAACCACATTCCTGCGACCCTCCCTTCCTTCCTTTTCTACTTCATTCAGTGTCCAAGATTTTAAAATCATTTTGAATAGCACTAAGAGGGTGGAATTTCTCATAACAAAAGTCTGGATTTCTGGTGTGTTAAAAAAAAA
>NW_007738144.1:16282-17092 GCF_000696425.1 Galeopterus variegatus
AAAAAAAAAAAATCACAGAATCGCAGGACTTTAGACCTGTAATCGCCTTTGAAGATCATCTGGTTCCAACCTCACAGATGTAAGAATTTACAAACTTATGTGTGAAATTTCAAAGCATTTGATGCTCACTTTATGAAGTATAAAATAACTCTAGAAATAAAGTTAGTAATTTGTAAGTCAAGCGGCATTGACTGGAAAGGCTGTGAATATACACTTAATCACAAATACATACTTGTATGAGTGCAACTGAACTTGTAAACAAAGTTGTGTACGTGTCACACACTAGGCCCCTCTCTGTTCTCTCTACTCTTTGCCCTGTGCCCAGAAAGGGTGTTTTAATGAATACCCATGGGGATTCCACAGCACAGTATATTCCCTGGCCGGTTTGGAAATGAGACAACAGTCTGTGTTGGACTTATGTTTTTGGTTCAAAGATTTTCCTTTCCTTTTTACTAGCAAATGAGAACCATGCTCAATACTAGAGTAAGAGAAGCTGGTTATCTGCCTCCAATAAGTACACTTAGTCAACACCTTAGGGGGTTGAGACAGTTAAGGAGGCTGATAATTTATGTCCTATTCACAGCGCAAATACAAAAGTAGATTACCAAATAATAAATGCTGAATCTTTGGAATTTGGAATAGCCAACGTCATTTTTTTTTCTAAAGAAGTCTTGTGCATGAGTCATTAACATAACTTTGCTGTGTTTGCAAATTTCTGGCAGGTTCATTTTTGATAGTTGGGGATAAGTAAAGCTTCCAACCAATTTTCTAAATCATCTTTTGGCAAACATCCAGTGGCAATCACCTGTA
>NW_007738144.1:17689-17980 GCF_000696425.1 Galeopterus variegatus
CTGAGAATGAGTAACTAAAAAAATACGCATGACACATTCTAACCTCCAAGTCCTCACCTCATGCAGACAGGAAAAACATCAAGAAATGGCAAATTTACCCTGTTTATTCAAATCAGTTTAGACTCCTATTTATGCAAGATGGAGGTCACTAAAAATGAAAATGAAATAGCAGACGTGCTGATGAGCCAAAGAGAATATGGTTATTTAAATGTAAATATATTCCCTTTTTACTTTTAATAAGTTTAGAATAGTATCATTAACCACTGGATGCCATGTCAGGTTTTGAAACAA
>NW_007738144.1:20037-21237 GCF_000696425.1 Galeopterus variegatus
CCCCACAGCCCAGAAACTAGGCATGTGAGTGAAGGAGCCTCCAGATGATTCCAGGCCCCAGTTCTCTACCCCCAGCCTTTGGAATCTTCCTCACTCATGCCCTAGACACAGTGGAGCAGAGACAAGCCCTCAGCATTAACGACCTGCCAGAATTCTGCCCACATGTTTAGTGAGCGTGATAAAATGGTTGTTGTGTCAAGCCATTAGATTTCGGATAGATAGTTAGGCAGCAACAGATAAAGGGAAGCTAAATTAGCTAGTTACCTAAGTCTATTTTCATAATAGTAACAGTAGANCGTTATTTGATACTCCTCCCAATAAGACTCATGGTCTATGTCCTCTTTCCTTGACTCTGGGTGGGCCTGTGAGTGCTTCAATTGATAGAATGCAGCAGAAGTGATGCTATGTGACTTCTGAAGTGAGGTCATCAAATGCCATGCAGCTGCTCCTTGGTCACCTGGAACACCTGCTCTCTGAATGCTCCCCTTCCAAACACAGCTGTCATGNAAATGCAAATTAGCTGAGAAAATTATATATTACTACTTTTATATTAAAAAATTGCCAAGAAAAATATGAGAAATCTGTAGATTTTGTATTAAAATTTAAAAAAATAATTTCTATCATTCCTTTTTAGCATCTGGATCAGTTTAATTGAAGATTAAGCAGAAAGTGTAAAGGAAACCGTTGAAAAAATAAGTTAATCTTTGCATATATCTGATAGGGTGAATCACAATGATCTTGTTAATGAGGAAACCACACACGTGCGCACACACACACGCACACGCACACACACACGCATACACACACGCACACGCACACACACGCACACGCGCACACACACACACACAGAAGTTAGATGCTGAGCATGAAAAAAATCATAATAATTTTTCTATAANATATGATTTATTACTTTGTTTTTCAATATTCCTTAATAAGCATTTAGCAAATGTCTGCTATTTGCTAAGTATATTTCATAGATATGTAAGTAAATTAGTTAACAAGAACAAAAAATAAAGGCAAAGAAAACAATCTAAAGGCCTCCTTGTTTATTAAAAAGCTGTTTTTGAAATATTTCCACATAATTACTGTATGTAACAAAAACTAAAATTAACTACCAAGAAAAATTGCGCATCCCATAAAACAAGTTGAAGAAAACTATTTATGGTCAGTTTCATAAAGGTACTTGTGAATTTTCCAACT
>NW_007738144.1:23417-23809 GCF_000696425.1 Galeopterus variegatus
ACACAAAATAAGCCTAACTCATTGAGGACCCCTACTTGGCTGGTAAGACATCTGAGTGTATGATACCAGTTTTAAAACTTCCAAAGGGCTGACCTGCAGTTGGGATGGGAATGGGGGGACCGCCTGGTGAATGCTTCTTCACTCTGACCTGACCCAAAGACTCGGAATGTCAAAGCACTGCTGGAACCGGAAACAAACAATGCACAACGAGGTGGAGCAGTGATTAAAACAGGAAGAGCTGAGGTAGAAAGCTTTCCTTTCCCCAGCCATTAACACTCATAATGCTCCTTGATTGTTTGTGCAGCACCTTGACAAAGATAATGTTAACACTAGAATTAAGCAAAGTCAAAAAAATAGAATTGAAGGCTTCATTTTGGAAGAAAAAAAAAAAA
>NW_007738144.1:26350-26873 GCF_000696425.1 Galeopterus variegatus
TCAGCCTCCAGGCTGCTGTTGTGATAAACAGGAGACATTGGGGACCATGTGCAGAGACACTAGGATATTTAGTCAACCAGCTTTATCTGTGAGAAAGGGAACAACTGACACATCGGTAAGGACTTTGCAGGATGAAGAGAGCCCTGGGAACCAGGAGAATTCGGATGCACAGACCAGGTTCTGATGCTTAAGGTGAGAGCAAAATGCATCTCCCTCAATCCCCACCAGCTGTTGCCATGGCCTTGTGAGTNTGCCATCGTTACACTTGCCAAGCCTGATACACCCCAGAATTAGAAAGAAGGAGACCACAGGACTGCTGGTCATTTGTAGGAATTAGACTCCAGTGCTCTGTAAGGCTTGGCTAGCTAACAGTTCCCCTACCTTCAGTTGCCCAGGTGTGTGCCCCTGTGGAGCCACCACCCAAAACAGCCCAGCAGCACTGAGTGGAGGGATTCTCTTCTTGGCTCCTTCTCCCCACAGCTGGTGATCATGAAACCAGAGCCAGCTGATAGTCACTTCTGTC
>NW_007738144.1:28710-29238 GCF_000696425.1 Galeopterus variegatus
TGGTATAATAATGATAAGGGAAATGAGAATTAGAAAAGCAACCCTGTTAATGTTTCCTATGCTCCAAGCCTGAATATCATCCACACAGCACGCCCCTTAATCCTCATAGAAACATCATGAGGAAGATGCACTTCTGCCCACGCCCCTTAATCCTCATAGAAACATCATGAGGAAGATGCACTTCTGCCCATTTTAAACATGTGAAAAATGAAAACCAGAGAAGTAATCATCATGTCCATGAACAATGACCATGACTGCTAATTGAACATAATATCCATCCTCCCCTTTTTAAACTTAATTAAAAAAAAGACTACACTTCCCAGTCTCCTTTTCAGCAAGGTGTGAACATGCTATTAAAGTTCAAGCTAATGATACATGATGCTATCTGGAATTTCCTGGAAAACTGCCAATTCAACTGGAAATGCATTCCTTTTGTCCTCCATGCTTTGCTTCCCTCTCCGTGCAATATGGAATGTAGATGAGATGGCTACAGCCTCAGCAGCCATCTGGTAATGTGAGGTGATCCTA
>NW_007738144.1:34428-38711 GCF_000696425.1 Galeopterus variegatus
TATAAGGTCATAGTGTTTGGATCATTTTTTGTCATTGGTATCGAATTTTTCAAGTATTTTTTATCATTAAGTTCTTTTATTACATGCCAGGACAAATGAACCACAATTTTGTATTAATGTGTCAGGAATTTGTAATCATCTTCTAGCTAAGATGTCATGAGACCCCTTTTCCTCCCTACACATGTGTACACACCTGCATCCCCTATTCCTAGGGGGATTCTGCAGAAGATGAGGTGAGAGGACTCCCTTGACTAGTGTGGGTGCCTAAGGTCAGCATGCTGGGGTGTCACTTACCTGGGATTGCCTGTGACACTGCTATCAAGGCCATGCACAGAACCAAGAGGAATGTGTTGGCCAGAGAAGGGAGACCCAGTGGGCTACCTTAGGGGTTCAGAGGTGTCCCCTGAGACTGAGAGTGAAGAAACCCACAGTAAGTAGGACAGTGAAGGAGGCCAAAGTGAACGGTAGAAGTCAAGGCAGGATGGTGACTCTGGGAAACCTTTGTGCCCAGGCAGTTCCTGGCTGAAGGAAGTGGTGGGCAGACAGAATTAAAGGGCTGGCAGGTGATCAGGAAGCATGTTCATGGTGACCTCCCATCGGGGTGTTCTAGATGAATCCTGGGCTTCAATACAGTAGTTACCTGCCAGATCACATATTTCAAGATAATTCATTCATCAGGACTTGGCACCTATTCTTTGCCAGGTGCTGGGCTGGGGGCCTGGGATATGGGCAGACCGAGGTGTAGACTCTGCTCCTGGGTTGCTGACTGTCAGGGGAGGGGGACTAAGGATCATGACATAATTCAGAGTGATAACATGTGTAGGCAGAGCACCAGGTAATAAAATCATAGCCTCTTCTCAAGTGCAGCATTTCAGGGAGTATAGATGGAGCCCCTGTGTCCGGCCCTGGATTCTGGGCACAAAAGACTGACACTGTTGCTGTCTCCCAGGACCAGTAGGCTGTGGGCTGGGAAAGTGTTGAGACCAATGGACCTACATCACAGCGACGTGTGCCTGGTGTCAAGGAAATGGGCCGTGAAGCCAGAGTATGGGGGTAAAATCCTGATTATGTCAACAATGGATATTTCATACAATTTGAAAAGAATTGCTGAACATATCTGCATACTTTCATCTAACGTAGATATAAAGTTATTCCAAAAATGGAATCTTCCTCAATTCTAGTTTTGTTTGCATTTAACATGAGCACTTACTCCTGCTGTTCAATGATTTTGAAAATAAGATTTAAATTTGTGAATAGTATTTCTTACTATATCTTATACATAAGTTACATGTTGCCGTCATCTTAATGGACCAAACGCCTCTGCTTCATCTCTGCACATGGTGTTCATTTCCAACCATCTTCAGGTAGCTTCCTAATCTAGAATATTCTGATGGCCTCCTGGATCACTTTACCCTTTCCTCTCTTAGAATGGCAGCCACTCGATAGCACGTCTTCTCTTCTTCCTTATACTGGGATCATCTCCCAAGCCCGGGTGCAGCTGAATCAGCTCTTTCTCCAGCTCTCAGCACCATGCTTGGCATATGGTAGATACTCACAGAGAGAGCAGAGGAGACAGAGCACAAGACTCTAGTGACAGGCGTGTTATCATGACATTTAGAAAGTGACACCTTCTCACTTTTGATACTCTATTGTTTAGAAGTGAGTCACTAAGTCCAGTCACCACTCCAGGGAAGGGGATTACATGAGGATGTGTTCAGCAGATGGTGGAGACCACTGGGAGCCCCTGAGGAGTCACCCACCACACAGACAGAGATGGGGCACTTGAGTTCACACCTAAATACACATGAAGCCATTGTGAGGTTTTATGGAGGACAGCAGTATGTGAATGCATGAAATTCCAACTGTCACATGGTGCAGACAGGGAAAACAGGCCAAGAGCAAAAGTGACATTTTCAAGAGTATATGGCAGAAACAAGACCTGTCATTAATCATATTCCATGCTACCTTCCACACCTTCACGGATTTTATCTCTAGTCTTGTTTGTTAGCTGCATGTGACACAGGCCATAGGTTTTAGAGATGTTTTCTCACACATGCCTGATGACATCTGTAGGAAGAAGATGCTAGAATGATCCCCACTGTGCATAAGGGGAGACTGGGGAGGTGCTGAGAGTCACAATGGCTTGTCCAGGGTCACATAAGTGATAAGAAGCCGGAGCTGGGGCTGAACCTACATGTATCTCCTCCGAGCTGTGAGGCTGGCTGCACCCAGGCCTTGCACAGGGCTGTGGTCGGGCAGTGTTGGTGGAAGTGTGGGCAATAGAGAGAGTTCATGGGGGAAGGAGGGTCAGCAGTCAGGTACCCAGAGGGTCGTTTGCAGTCTTGTACCCAGAGGAGGGGCCCAGGAAATGAGGTACCAGGAAGTGACCTCACTTCCTTGACCACAGACCCCAACAGAACTCAGAACTCAGTAACCTGGCACCCACATTCTATACACAGCCCCTTCTGCAGCTCACTTGGCCACAGGCAGAGTGAGATGTTGTGCTGTATCCCAAGGTCCCAGGGCTGTAGCCTCAGGAAGCCCTGTGCTGAGAGGCTGGTCCGATGCTTCTGGCGCTGGTTCAGCCCTCACCCTCTACACCTGTGGCCGTTTGGCAGGAGGTCCCCAAAGGTAATGTCAGGTGGCCCAGGGGAGGGAGGGCCAGGCCAGGCCAGCACTGTGACCCTACCTGGGTGGCCATACCCCCTCCTGAGTGTGTGGGAAATGGGGACATGGGACACCCTCCCTGGGCAGGGGCAGAGGGTGGGGGGTTTATTAACCTGCTGGTCCTCGTGTGTTCACACCTCAGGTCATGGCTGGAGAGTGAAAGGGGACTGCCCTGGTGGTAACCACCACCCTGTACATTAACCCTGGGCCCTCAGGCTTTCTTCTCATGTCCTCCCTGGGTTAAGACTGGCCTCTAGCCCCTTCCCTCCAGGGGGTTCACGGTGCTGTCACTGTGTATCTCTCCCCTGTCCTGTCCTAGAGTGAAGACAAGTCTTCCCTGAGCCCGGATGCCACCCACATGGTGTGGCCTGTCCTGGCAGGCACCCTGCAGAAGCGGGTGGAGCACCTGGTGCCTGCTGTCCTGGGTGGTGACCGTTCCTATGTCCACACGTTTCTGTTGAGCCACAGGAACTTTGTACTGAGGGTCTCAGGTTGAAAAACCTCTATGTGTTGTCAACATGCATACACAGCTCTATGTAAATGACTATTTGGATTAAAGAAGAAAGAGTGAGACAGACAGACACAGGACAGAGGGAGTCGAATGGGAGAGACAGCCTGGGAGACGTGACCAAGACATGAATGTGGACCAGCTTTTCTGGGTGGGGCTTTCAAAAACTTTTATTCTCCTTTAAGTGATATGTAAACTTTTTTTTTAAAGATGACCGGTAAAGGGAATGTAACCCCATACTTGGTGTCAGCACCACACTCTGCCAAGTGAGCCACGTGTCGGCTTATAATATGTAAGTATTTTTAATGTGCACATTATTTTATATTTACAAAAAGATTGACAACACATTAAATACCATCCACTGAACACTCACCTACTAAGTACAGTCCATTACCTAGTTTCAACTTTCATAGACATTTATTACAAAGATAAAAGATAGTGATTATATGCAAATCAGTAGTAGTTCAATATGAATGAAGAATAACATTAAAAACACAGTCCTTCCACCCAGGAGCGCAGGGTGTGTCCTATGCAGCGTTCCTCTTTCCTGTTTTGCCCTGTGTGCAGGCACATGTGTGTGTGTACAAGCGTGTGTGTACAGGTATGTGTGTATAAGCATGTGTGTGTAGATGTGTGTGTGTGTGCGCTTCTCTGGGGAGAGGGTGCCGTTGGCCTGCAGAGGACCTGCTGCCCCAGTGTCAGGTGAACTGAGGCATACCAAGGGGACATGCATGTGCCATCAGCAGCATCACCACCCTGGTTTCCTGAATCCAAGGCCAGAACCTTTTGCTCCACTTGCCAGGCCACCTTTTTCAGTCAAAGCTCCACTTCCTCTGCACAGTCCTTGGTAGCTCCCAGCCTGCTCTGCACCTTGTGATCACACTCAGACCAGCCTGGGAAGAGGTGGCCATCACTGGGTGTCCCCAACATTAAAAACAAGGAGCCCTAAGATCACACTGGGGAAGAGACTTCTCCACAGTGACGGGGCTACAGAGCATGGTTCTAGCCCAGCTGCTGCTGACTCGAGGTGTGGCTGCCCCACGCCATCACCTGCATTGAAGCAAAAATGCCCAGCACAGTGAGGGGCTGCTACCTTTGCTGCCCTGGA
>NW_007738144.1:41329-42287 GCF_000696425.1 Galeopterus variegatus
ATGCAAATTTTGACAGAAATTCTGGTATGAGGGCTGATAATTTACGTTTTTAACAAGCCTACAAGTGATCCTGATACTACTGGGTCACACTTTGCTCCAAGACCCTGGGTAACTCCTACTCATATTTGACAGGCATTTTAAACTCAAAGGACAGAAAAATGAATGAATCTTATTTTTATCAGAAACTACTTTAAATTTATACTATTGTAATATAGTGAAATATAGAAAATTTACTTTTATATAGCTCTATTCCCTCTTTTACTTTTTTCTACTATTATTGTTGTAAATAGTGCATTTATGTATGTTGAAGACTGTATTAGTCTGTTTTTGTTGCTTATAACAAAATAATTGGAACTGGGTAATTTATAAAGAAATGAAATATATTGCTTACAGCTTCTGAGGCTGGGAAGTACAAAGTCCATCTGGTGGTGGCAACANTAACACCAAGGCCATGGGTTTGGATCCCTATATAGGGATGGCTGGTTAGCTCACTGGCTGAACGTGGTGCTGACAACACCAAGTCAAGGATTAAGATGCCCTTACCAGTCATCAAAAAAAAAAAAAAAAGATATAAATATTGAAAATAAAAATGTTCAGAATGAAATGCAATCTATCACTGTAATGGAGTAGATGGCCAACTTTTCATTCCTCGAAGACGCACAGAATTTCATCGTTACTTATGATTTTATTTATAATGTGCTATTGACTTCCATGTCCCTAACTCTGACTCGAACTTTCATACTGAGCTCTGGACCTGCACACATAAAAATCTACCAGAGCAGTACCTGCCAAACTTTAATGTGCATACAAATTACCTGAATCTCTTTCTAAATATGCAAATTTTGACAGAAATTCTGGTATGAGGGCTGATAATTTACGTTTTTAACAAGCCTACAAGTGATCCTGATACTACTGGGTCACACTTTGCTCCAAGACCCTGGGTAACTCCTACTCATAT
>NW_007738144.1:43758-44888 GCF_000696425.1 Galeopterus variegatus
TGTATGTCTTTTTGAGAATTGTTTGTTCAGATCCTTTGTCCATTTTTAATCAGATTGTTACTATTATTTCTTTTTACTATTAAGATGTTTGCATTCCTTGTATATTCTGGATAGTAGTCTCTTGTTGGATGAATAGTTTGCAAATGTTTTCTCCAATTCTGTAGATTGTCTTTTTGTTCTGGTAACTGTTTCCTTTGCTGTGAAGAACCTTCTTAGTTTGATATGGTCCAGTTTGTTTAATTTTTCTTTTGTTGTCTGTGTTTTTGAGATCTTATTCATAAAGTCTTTGTGCAGTCCTACATCTTGAAGTGTTTTCCCTGTGTTTTCTTCTCAGTTTTATAGTATCAGTTCTTATATATGTTTTTAATTCATTTTGAGTTGATTTTGGTACATGTTGAAAGATAGGGGTCTAGCGTCATTCTTCTGCACATGGATATCAAATTGTCCCAGCACCATTTATTGAAGACACTGTCCTTTTCCCAATGTATATTCTTGGTACCTTTGTTGAAATCAGTTGGCTATAAAAATGTGGAATAATTTCTGGGTTCTCTGCCATTTCATTGGTCCATGTGTCTGTTTTTATGCCAGTACCATGCCATTTTAGTTACTATAGGTTTTAGTATATTTTGAAGTCAGATAATGCAATGCCTCTGGCTTTCTTTTGCTCAAGGTTGCTTTGGCTGTTAGGGGTCTTTAGCTATTCCATACGAATGTTAGGATTGTTTTTTCTATTTCTGTGAAGAATGGCATTTGTATTTTGATGGGGATTGCATCAAATCTGTAGATCACTTTGGATAGTGTGGACATTTTCACAACATTAATTCTTTCAGTCCATAAACATGGAATGTTTCAATTTATTTCTGTGCCCTCTTTAATTTCTGTCATTAGTGTTATGTAGTTTTCATTACAGAGATGTTTCACCTTCTCGTTTAAATTTATTCCAAGGTATTTTATTTTCGTGGAAGCTACTGTAAATGGGTTTCTCGATTTCTGTGTCTGTTAGCTATTGTTTGTATAACAAATGTCAGTGTATAGAAACACTACTAATTTTTGTATATTGATTTTGTATCCTGCGACATTACTGAACTTGTTTATAAACTCTAAGAGTTCTTTGGTGGAGTCTAGGTTTT
>NW_007738144.1:46325-46773 GCF_000696425.1 Galeopterus variegatus
TTTTAACATCAGGATGATGATAGCTGTGAGTTTGTAATATATGACTTTTATTGTGTTGAGGTACTTTCCTTCTATACCTAATTTGTTGAGTCTTTATCATGAAGGGATGTTGAATTTTGCAAATGTGTTTGTGTCTTTTGAGATGATCGAATGCTTTTAATCTTTCATTCTCTTGATGTGGTACATCACGTTTATTGATTTGCATATGTTGTGAACCATCCTTTCATTCCTCAAATGAGTCCCACTTGATCATGATGTATAATCTTTTTGATGTGCTTTTGAATTCTATTTGCTAGCATTTGTTTGAGAATTTTTACATCTATGTTCATCACGGATATTGGCCTGTAGTTTCATTTTTCATTGTGTTTTTATTTGATTCTACATTCAGTGTGATGCTAACCTCATAGAATAGGATAATATAGTTTAGGATAATGGCCTCTGTTTCAAT